>NC_137812.1:6501090-6558590 GCF_963921795.1 Nannobrachium achirus
GAATTCTCCGTGAGCAGCCCAGTTGGGGTGTTGATTTATTCACTTTTGCACTATTTGGCGGCAGTGGCAGGGGGTCCCTGGGGGTCCGTGGAGGTGCGGGGGTCCTGAAGGTTGTGGTTTGGCAGGCAAGGAGTGTATGGATAGGGGCAACGATGGCGGAGATATGAGTAGGGCAAAAGTGTGACGTGACGTGACGTGACGTGCCGTGACGTGACGTGACGTGACAGGCTGAGTGACTGACGGACAGCTGGTGGAGGTTTTGATAGTAACTGCGACCTGACGGTCGCAACTACAGTGTTTCTGCTAGCATTATCTTCATCAGGCAGCCGACCGGACAAACTCACTGCTGCCTGGCTTGGAGGAGAGGACTTAGAAACATTTATTATTTTTAACATGTGAGCTTGTAGATAAATGGTTTAAAAGAACAAGCCATACATTTACAGTTGTAAATATGTAGTGTAAATATAAAATCATTATAATATGTTTGCTTGTGCAGACAGTGGGAAGCCGGTCAGAATGGTTGTCAAAGATTACAGATAAATTCACTAATAAAATATGGATGTCATAATTATGATGACACTCCACACTCTAGTCCAGTGGTTCTCAACGGGTGGTCTGGTGACCAGCGGTCATCAGACCACATCTCACCAGCGTCGCACCGTCTTCCTGTGAGGACGACAGGTGTCCTCACGGGAGGACGGAGCGTCTGCAGGTTAGCATTTCACCAGGTTAGCATTTCACCAGGTTAGCATTTCACCAGGTTAGCATTTCACCGGGTTAGCATCACCAGTGTTGAGGAGTGTGACAGACAGTGTGTAGTCAAGCGGCCGTCCCCTTCACATTGGTCACTTTAACTCTATGGTTGGTGGTGACGACCGCAATATTTATTTTTATAAAAAAACTTTTTTATTTTATTTTTTGCTAATATGTGACCCCACTGTCACCTACCCGTGACCCCAGATTGGGTCGGGACCCATAGTTTGAGAACCGCTGCAATACAGCATGGAATCCACAGTCCAAGTCTACTCACTGCAGAGACTCCAGTCCAGAGAAGTTCTTCAGTCCAGACACCGTCAACATGTTGAAGTTCAAGTCTAATTCTCTCAAATGAGAAGGATTACATCTGAGAGCTGAGGCCAGAAGTTCACAGCTCCTCTCTGGCAACCGGCAGTCTTTCAGTCTAAATGAGAAATAAAACACACAATGTTTGATTGTCTGCTATAAAATACATTATTCCTGGATAGAGAACCTGCTTAAGGCCACTTATTAACCGATTTAGTGCCATCCCCGAGATGTCTCGCGATATCTACTCGAGTATCTATAGTGCCATACGCGAGATATCTCGCGAAAAGTAATCTATTACTGTAACGGCGGTTATATTACCGGATACAATGGCAGAAGCCCCCGAGTCGAAAATCGTCGCTGATTTATCATCATCACGGCTCCACGGGCACAAAATAGTCATCCCATAACATTGAGGTGGACGGGGGATCTCATCTTTAATGTCCATTATCTCAAAACTACACTTTAGAAGCGAAGATGGAGGCAGATGAAAGTTTATATAGCACATGGTGAAATGCTCCGATGCGATCCAGCATGGCACCACGTAAACATGATAGATTCCGGCGCAGAACGCGATGACGTCAGACCGGAAGTGTTTACGTTGTGGACTTCTGGCCTTCAAAATAAGACAACGGCCGTTAATGGGGCCGGGGGGGGGGGGGGGGGGGGGGGGGGGCACTCTGGACATTATAATCCGTTAATGTCCTGGGCTCAGAATGAGTTAACTCATTTACTGCTATGACAAGTTATATAAGTTTGTCTGTTGTGCTTATGACGAGCTGTCAATATGCTGTAATCGCTATAAAACAATTAAAGTATGACATTATTTTTTCTCTATAGAGGCACACTATCCACAGAAACCGGATACGGATGTTCCCAGACCGGAAACAGGGGACGGGACAACAACCCCCTGTATCCTGTCTCCGAACACATTCACTTCCTCGTTACGCAACATACACGAGGCATGCACACACTGTCGCTATGGATAACGGAGGGCTGTTGTTTCTTGTTGCTTACCACGGCTGGATCGTAGAGCGAACGCGATCCATGAACCGTCGTGCACGATGTGCATGCACGCGCCCACGTTAACCCAGGTAAACAAAATGCCGGCAGTTTGTCGTAAAAGAAGGGGGGGGGGGTCAGTCAATGAGTTAAAGGACCAGGATGGACTGACAGGAAACAGGGAGAGAGACATGGGTCGTCAGGAACGAGACTCGAATCTGCAATGCACTGTGAGGCTACATTGGAGCCTCAGTTGGAGCCCTGGGTTTAATAAGACCCTTTAACTCTACATGCCACAGACGAGAATTGACGAGAATTACCGCTTTGCCCTCTGTGCCAATGACGAAGATTGACGAGAATAATATATATATATATATTTTTTTTTTCACATTTTTTGAATTTTTTTTTTTATCAAAATCAAAAAATATCAAAATAACATACAAAATCCTGGCACAGGGTCCTTGGGGCCATTTTGGCCTGGCATGGGAAGTGTTAATAAGAGATTTATTAAAGGGTCTTAAACACCCACAACCCCCCTAAACCCACCAAAAATATTAGACATTTGAATTAGGCTCCAAAATCCATATGGTTCTTGCATATTGAATGAGCCACGTTTAACATTAACAGACGATTGAAATGCAGTTAATCTCAAGCCATGGAGGCTTTTTAGAGGTGGAACACAAACAAAAGCCACTGAGAAGATGCAAGTTGGAGCATCATCTGTGTGGAGCATGTTAATGGTTATTATCTACGGAGACGGTGGTATAAATGTTCTCTGTGTGTCTGCAACACAGAGGGGAGCGTGTCGCTGTTAGAGATGGGTATCGAAAGCCGGTTCTTGTTGAGAACCGGTTCCCCATGGATCGATTCCATGGAATCGTTAGCCAAAGTCCTTGACGATTCCGCTATCGATGCCTGCATATGCGCGATGACATCACACACGCGGCGCGCTGCCTTGTTTAGACTAGAATATTGAAAATAGCAGACCTCCAAGCTCAGCTATTTTCTTTACTTGCATTAATGCATTCATGGTCTGGAGAGGGCACTTTCTAACAGAGGATAAAGGGCAGGGGGTCAAGCCCCCTTTGATGTCTATGTGTGAACGTGCCTGGGCTACACTGTAAAAAATGACGTTGTGCCTTCACGTTCTGAGCACTGCAAAAACGAGACGTTGGATTGAGCACACTGTATTTTTTTTCATTTTTTTTGGGGTGAAAAATCTAAATAAAAACTAGAAAAAGAAGAAAATGACAGGAGGAGAATAAGGAGTGGAGGAGGTAGAAAAGAGTAAGACCATTGGCCACTATTTCTGACCAATGACAGCCCCTAGCATGGCGAGGGGGCTGAGAATCCATAAGAGAATCCATAAGGAACCGGATCGATAAGCAGAACCGGAATCGGAATCGCTAAAATCTTAACGATACCCATCCCTAGTCGCAATTACTACATGTCATCTTTTCGACTCTAACCCTCACCCGCTAACCCTCTGGTCCAAATGATGGTCTTTCGAAAGAGTGCGATTTTCCCACACAGAGCAGAGCTCACAACACACTCCTGTCTCAACTCAGCTTCTCTGTGACTGCTCTGTTTGCTGGATCCCTGGTCCGGGCCGGCCTAGCGGTTCGCGGGTTCGAGTCCTGTTCCAGATGAACTTTACTGTATGTCACTCCCCATCTCTCTCCCTGTTTCCACTTACTCGTGAAAAATGCAAGAAAACATGCTTAAAAAAATGCTGTAGTCACTGTACATTATCATTATTCTAGTCAAAGTGTGTTACTATGATATATATATATATGATAAAACATTACCACAATATTAACAGTATAATCACATAATAAATAAATGATGTGTATAATTAATAGTCTGACCGTAGAGTCTCCAGTCTACAATGAGGACTTTTCAGTGCAGCACAGAGTAGACCCAGTAGATCCACACCATACGGGTCCAGGTGGATGCAACTTAAGTCCAGGTGTCTCAGATGAGATGGATCAGAACTGAGAGCTGAAGCCACATCTTCCATGTGTTCCTTCGTGAAGAGACTGCTAAAGAAATTAATTCTGTAATGACAGATTAAATGTAAAATCAGAGATGATCAAAACAGATGGAACCAAATTCACCGTCAAGAAGGTTAACTAAGAGATCTTCTATGTAGTTCTCCAGAAATGAACAGAAGGTTAAATAAGAGATCTTCTATGTAGTTCTCCAGACATGAACAGAAGGTTAAATAAGAGATCTTCTATGTAGTTCTCCAGACATGAACAGAAGGTTAAATAAGAGATCTTCTATGTGGTCCCCCAGACATGAACAGGATGTCAGGAAGAACAGGGAACCAGAGAACAGAGAAGTGGAAGACAGATGGAAAGTTGTCTCTGTATTCTACAGCAAGGTGTTCCCAAACTTTACAGGCCTTGAACCCCCCAGAATAATCATATTTGAACTGGGGACCCCCCAGAGTAATCATATTTGATCTGGGGACCCCCCAGAATAATCATATTTGAACTGGGGACCCCCCAGAATAATCATATTTAAACTGGGGACCCCCCAGAATAATCATATTTGAACTGGGGACCCCCCAGAGTAATCATATTTGAACTGGGGACCCCCCAGAATAATCATACTTGAACTGGGGACCCCCCAGAATAATCATACTTGAACAGGGGACCCCCCAGAATAATCATATTTGAACTGGGGACCCCCCCAGAATAATCATATTTAAACTGGGGACCCCCCAGAATAATCATACTTGAACTGGGGACCCCCCAGAATAATCATACTTGAACAGGGGACCCCCCAGAATAATCATACTTGAACTGGGGACCCCCCAGAATAATCATACTTGAACAGGGGACCCCCCAGAATAATCACATTTGAACTGGGGACCCCCCACCAAGACAAGCACTTGAATTGTAGGAGTTGAGTCATTTACATTTAGTCTGACTCCACAGATAAACATTGTGAAAATAGCAGATCTACAAGCTCACAACGCCTCGCACTACGAGGCGTTGTGAGCTTGTAGATCGGCTATTTTCACAATCCAGTTTGGCCAATTTGTTATTGAAAAGGTCTTTAAAAGTCATTAAATTGTCACTTTATAAATGTACAGATACCCTGTATACACTTATACTGTATGTTGGTTTGTTTACTGTGAGTGAGAAAACAATGTTTCACATTAAGTTAATCATCTGGGGACCCCAACTTAATGTGGGGACCCCTCTGAACTGGTTCAATATTAGGAGGGGAAAAATAACTGAACTGGTTCAAACCGGTGGAAAAGGGGCCTCACTGTCCTCCTAATACGTGAGGGGCCAACATATTCTCACCTTTAAAGCGTCATACAACCGACGCCTTGTCAAGTACTGTACTGCGTCGGACGATGGGACACTTTCGGTATGCCTACTCTACTGTGTCAAGGGTTGGACGAATTGGGTATGGCCAGTGGTCTAAGAAGAAAGAAAAAAAAGTGGTTCCCGATATTCGATACCGCTATGAAGGGTTTACCAGCCACCCGACGCTACCGTTCACGCCACTATAAACGACGGAGCCGCGCCGTCTCAGGCGCTGATGAGCCCCGGAAGCCGCCGCCGAGGGAGTGGTAGCGACCGAGTCGCCGCGGCGAACGGTGCGAACGGTGCATGAGCCGACTCAGCGGCGTTACCGAATTACGTGCCGTTATGGACAGAATAGTACATTTTGACCAGGAGACTGCTTCCGCGTCCGAATGCGGCTCAAAGAAGGGACTACGTTATTATCCACGTTGTCAAAGATAATAGCACAAAAAAAGTAATTTCCCAGTGGTCTCCTTAGCTCAGTCAGTAGAGCATGATGACAGCTAAAACTGAGACCCGGGTTCGATTCCCCGTGAGTGGAAATTATTCCAGTAAACACATGTCGGCGCATGCATACTAAGACTCTCCGTTTTCGTCTGACCGTAGACGCTGTAAACGTCCCAAAGTGTCGCACGGGTGAAGCAGAAAGCGAGTCGGGAGGGTGAAGCAGAGGGGGCGAGAATGGGCTGGAGTGGCCATGTTTTTTCAATTACTTTTTTATTTTACAAAAAACTAAAATGAAACAATAAAAAAAACATAAAATAAAATAAATGATAAAACAAAAACAAAAAAATCTATAAAAACATGTCCCCTCATGTATTAGGAGGACAGTATGAGTCAGCAGAACCAAGGACAGGTGTTGTTGATGAATCTAATATTACAGTTACAATGTGTATTAATACGGGATCCAAATCAGTTTAACACATTAAAACCAGGAAGCATTCGTGTCATTTTAGATTGAGCTAAAAAGCATTATTTTATACGTTGGCTATTCTACAAAAGCAGATATACAAGCTCATAATGCATCACTTCGTGCCGTGCTATGAGCTTGTAGATCTGCTATATTTGAAAAATCGTGACGATTTGAGCAGATCTTTGAATAATACACTTATACAGTGTATTGTATTTTTTAACTAAATCTATTGTTATCGGGGGTCCCTGGAACTAAATATTGTGAGATGGGGGGTGGCCATTTTTTGGGGTCCTTGACATTAAAAAGGTTTGAGAACCACTGATACAGCATCATAACACTGTAAGGATATAAAAGACATTTGTAGAAACAACCTCTGGGTTAACCACTTTAACCATTTATACATCAGCTATTTGAAAATAGCAGATCTACACCTACAAGCTCACAGAGTGTCACGATGAGTGGCGAGGTTGCAGATTGGGTCTTTTTTTCTCACAAAATGAAATTACAGAATTTGACACATTTGGGATTTTAACAACACAAATCTTGCGTTGGTCCCTGGCAAAATGAAATGAAAACGTTTGAGAACCACTGGTTTATATTAAACACTGCAGAATGCACCACCAGTTGTGACCAATGAGTTTCCTTTATTATGTGATTATTCTACTTCTTATCTGTGTGTGTGTGTGTGTGTGTGTGTGTGTGTGTGTGTGTGTGTGTGTGTGTGTGTGTGTGTGTGTGTGTGTGTGTGTGTGTGTGCGTGCGTGCGTGCGTGCATGTTTATGTTTTATAATTAATTAATGTAGTATATGAGTGAACGGTGCTCTAACATGTTGACTTTCACATGACTACTAACCTGGCTGTTGTGCAGTTCCTCACAGCTGGGATCAGTCTCAGTTGCCCCTCCAAGTCTGTGTTGTATTTGTTCAGGTCCAACTCCTCCAGAACGTCTGACATCTGCAGCATGGAGGCCAGAGCTGAACACTGAGTCACAGAGAGTTTCTCCCCTGATCTGCTCTCTGACTCCAGGTACTGTTGGATCCCCTGACTTAATGAGGGGTCCTGCATCTCCATCAGACAGTGGAAGATGTTGATATGTCTTTCTGGAGAGAGGTGGTGGTGATTCATCTTCTTCAGCTTGTCGATGGCTTTCTGGATCTCCTGTGGACTGTTGTCTTTCTGATCCAATAGGCCACCTAACAGACTCTGGTTGGACTGCAGTGAGAGACCATGAAGGAAACGGACAAACAGGTCCAGATGACCACTCTTACTCCGCACGTTTTTTTTCATAATAGCCTTCAGGAAGTCAGAAAGGGAACTGTTGCTGTTGTAACCGGTGCCTTTCAGGAATGTCTTCAGGACATCCATGTTCCTCCTTTTGAACGAGTGGTACCATAGTCGATTTTTCCTCTGTGTGAAACAGTGGAACAGGTAGACTGCAGCCAGAAACTCCTGGATGCTCAGATGAACAAAGCAGTAGACTGTTTTCTCAAAAAACACATCATCTTCTTTGAAGAACTTTGTGCAGAAACCTGAACTCTGCAAGTCCTTGTTCACATCAAGACCACACACCTTCAGGTCTTCCTCGTAGAAAATGATGTTGCCTTTGTCCAGTTGTTCAAACGCCAGCCTGCCCAGCTTCAGTAGAACTTCTCCTGCATCCTTTATGATCTTCTCTTTGTCTGCCTCATCTAGTGCAGGGTTCTTCATCTTCTCCCGCATGATCTCACCCATCAGGAAGCGGCAGTACAGCTCAACCAGGGTTTTGGGCAGCTTGTCTTTCGCCCCCTTGTTTCGCACAATGGTAGCAATGATCAAACAGAAGTTTGGGATTTCACACATAATGTCGAGGATCTTCGTTTGCTTGATGAGTGAGTAGATTGAGCTGGCCTTTTCCAGGTCATCACTGAACGTCTTCATGAAGAACTCCTTCTTCTGGTCATCTCTGATGAAGCCTCTCACTTCTGTCCACCCGTTAACATACTTCTCAGGGATCTGATTGGCTGCTGCAGGTCGTGAGGTTATCCAGAGATTAGCTGCGGGGAGCAGCTGTCCCTTGATGAGGTTTACTAGAAGTATTTCCACTGGGTAAGACTTGGTCACATCCATGAGTCCAAAGTCTGTTTCGAAATCGAACTTGATAGAATTTTCATCGTATCCATCAATAGCAAACATGACTTTGAAGGGGCTCTTGTTGTAGCCTCCTATCTTCTGCAAGATGTTGAAGATGTCATTAAGAACGTCTTCGTCAATACACCTGGTTTCCTTGATGCAATGGTGAATTAGCTGTGCCAAAGTAAAGCTTTTTCCCTTGAGCAGATTTAACTGGCGGAACTTGAGGGGGAAAATGAGGTGTGGATCTTGGGGAAAACATTTCTTGGCCCAGTCAAACAAAAATTTGTTTAGGAGGAATGTTTTGCCAATTCCTGCACAGCCAACGGTCAGCACTGTTCTTCTGTTTCTTCCAGAAGGATCTTTGAAGATTTCACTGAATTGGATTTCTTTTCCCTCTCCTGGCTTCTCCATCTCCATCTGTCTGACCTCATGCTGACTGTGGATGTCTGTGACTTTGATGTCTGCATTGTAGAGCGGGGTGGAGTCTTCATACACAACTTCAGAATCTGTGTCAAAATAAGTATCCATGCTGTCTTGAAGCAGGTCTTCATAGTAAGTAATGGGACGCCCTGATGTTTCCACCAACAGAGCTGTAGTAAAGAAAGCAATTCCATTTTTAAGAGAGAGAGAGAGAGAGAGAGAGAGAGAGAGAGAGAGAGAGAGAGAGAGAGAGAGAGAGAGAGAGAGAGAGAGAGAGAGAGAGAGTTTGGTTACATTGTAACCTATGTCACAATTGTAACCTTTGTTATAATGTAACATTTTCATCCATGTCTTAATTAAACTTCTCTGTCTTGCTTTACTATGATGAAAATATTTTACTGCAAATAGACAATCTACAAGCTCACAATGATTGTGTCAATGTAGATCTGTTATACCAGGTATATAAGGCCCAGGTGTGTGTGATCACACTGGTTTAACTTGATCCACATCGAGGTGGAGAGATAGTCTCTTCACTCATAGAACAAAGGTTACAACGTAACTGACCATTCTCTATCGTATCTCTCCATCCATCATATTTATATGTATGGGGAACTCTGTCTCTGTAAGACACCTCGTGAGGAAGTGAAGCAGTCCCAGAACCACAAAGCCAACACCAGTAGGCTTTGGCCCAGCAGAATATTTACAATCCTCTATTTAAGATATTTACAGACCCTGGAGCGGTTGGACTTCCAGACGCCATCCACCGCTCAATGCTTGGGGTAAGACGCTACCCTAAGGTACGCTAAGGCCATTGATCACAGGGTAAAGGGACACTCGAGCCAGACTGCCAGACGCAAGGCCGACTCGACTGGTGAAGGTGAAACCTACCACTGGAGTGAGCGGATGCAGCCTCGTTCAGTCGGTACAACCGAGTGATGTCAATAGAGTTGACCATGTCGCTGCTGTGCAGATCTCTGACAGAGACACAGCATTCCACAGCACCCAGGAGGCTGCCATCCCACGAGTGGAGTCTGCTCGCACTCCTGCCTGCTTGTAAGCCTGCTGAATCACTTCTGTGATCCAGTGGGACAGTCTAGTATTCGACAGTTGTCTACCGAAGCAGTCCTGCGACGAGCTGGTTCGTTACTCTGTGAGCATGTGTGGTCCTGATGAACGACTCTAATGCTCTTAACAGGGCGAAGCGGGGACCGACTGTCTCTGTACTCCGTCTGTCTGCTTGTCAAAGAGGGGAAAAAGCCCAATCACCTCTGAGAGAACCTTGGGGACGTAACGCTACTCCTCCACCATCTGGACAAGACCTGCAAAGTTCTTCATGGACTGACAGAGCTTCCAACTCTCCAATTCTCCGTTGAGATGTGAAAGTCAATAAGAATTCTGTCTTGAGTGACAGTCATTTCAGGCTCACTGACTCAAGGGGCTTAAGGGGTCTCGTTGTAGAGCCCCCAGGACCAACCTCAGGTCTCTTCTTTGCTGTCCTCAAAGGAGTCAAGAACTTGTTGATGTAGCTCAGAACATATCACAGTGTGATGCGTTGTGACCTGTCGATCGTTGGGTTACATTCTAACCGTTGTTGCCATGTGGCAGCGTGCCATGTGGAATGTGCACATTTTCCTGTTGGTGCTGGCCTTCCTGCCCACCTTTATGCCCGCTTGGATTGTCTCACAACCCAATGAGGGAGCCAGTGTTGGAGACCATCTGCCCTCATTCCCCCACAGGGACATTAGTTTATCTGACACAGTTAACAGCAAGAATACTGTCTTGCAACGAAACTAACTTGGGACGAGGAGGGATTCACACAACGACCAATGCTGGCTTCTGCCATGCAGAATTACCCCCAGCTGCAGAACCCTGTATGGTGCATTCTGCTTTCCCCTGACAGTCTCAGCATGCTCTGCTGTGACACTGAACAGACAGAACTGTACACCCGAACGCGTAAGCTGACACCACCAGCAATACACCCATACAGTATGGTGCATGACTGTGATTGATAAGGAATGCACTGGCCACATGTTCAGGAGAGACTGGGGTACAATGTGTGCTGTGGCTGCCGTCAGCCCCAAAGGACAGAAGCACAAACTGCAGGTCTCTCAACTGAACAGTGGGAGGAGCGAGACCTGAGGGTAGCCTGTCCCACTGGAGTAAGGGACAGAGTCCCTGCTTTGGCCTCTAACACTTGCCATGGAACCCTGCAGACTGTGAGAGCTGCTCTTGTCACAGAACCCTGCAGACTGTGAGAGCTGCTCTTGTCACAGAACCCTGCAGACTGTGAGAGCTGCTCTTGCCACAGAACCCTGCAGACTGTGAGAGCTGCTCTTGCCACAGAACCCTGCAGACTGTGAGAGCTGCTCTTGCCACAGAACCCTGCAGACTGTGAGAGCTGCTCTTGCCACAGAACCCTGCAGACTGTGAGAGCTGCTCTTGTGGAGGTGTCCAAAGTGCTGCAGGAGGCTGAACACATTGTTGCTGCTCCTCTGAGCCAACACACCAGCTGATCATCCAACCTAGCATGTGAAGGTTCTCCTGACACCAAGGTAGCTGCAGCAGGAACTCCTACTGAACCCATAATGAATTCTATGGTTATGAGTCATAGTCACAGGGTTAAGGACTGTGGTCTGCTTTCCGATCCATAAGGCCACAATACGAACCTGGCTCCACAGTGAAACTACACCATGGAAGTGTGAGCTGACACCATCAGTTATACAACAAATAGTGTGCAATAATGACTGGCTAATTTGAATGGAATGCCTCTTTTTTCCCCACCTCTTTTGAAGGGAAGTTGCCTGCGTGTTCTGTCTGCATACAGAGAGAACCACACTGTAGTCACACAAGCAATACGGGCGTGTTGTCACATGATTATCTCAGTTTGTTTGCTATGCCCAAAGTATTGCAAACGAGCTGCAACAGCAATCCCCAGAGGAGCGACTCAACGCTAGCTCTCTGAACTAAACAATGCAGTGGATTACATTGGCTGTCAAAGCTCGTAGTGGTTTCCTTATGGATATCTTTTGAAGAGAGTGGGTCTGTACCTGGAACAGAAAGGCTGTTTGTGATCTTTGGTTCAGGTGGTCCTGTGGAAGAGAGAAGTGCAGTTTCTCATTTTCTTAAGGTCTTTGTGTAATGTTGCTGTGCAACAGCTGAGCAAATAAGTTTGCAATTTCACAACTTGGAGGCAAAAAAATCGAAACTTTTCATAAATAACCTTCAATAAATTATGCAGTCAAACTTAGGCATGGGACGAAAATTTCATATCACGATATTGGTGGCCCAAAATATCACGATTCACAATAAAATGCTAGAAAAAATAAAATCACCTTTCTGTTTTTATTTATTCTGTCAGAATCATTCTCAATAAGGTGGCTCTTTGGTGGAGGTGTAAGAACTGTTATTTACGGTACACTGACATTGCATTATTAATTAAAAGATTCAGGTGTAAAATGTGTTTTTTTAAGGCCTCTCTACTTCTATTCACTATGTAAATAATAGTAATAAACAGAACGGGACACACAGTGATGGTGATGGCAGATTTATACTTGGTTGTGCACGTCGTGCAAAGAAAAGAGACCTACAAGATCTACAAGCTCACAGCGCGTCAGGTCGCACAGTGCCTGGCTCGGCTGTGGCCACACTGGCTCACGTAAAGGTGAAAAATCCACTTGGACTGGAGAGTCTGGTTGTTTGTGCTAAGCGCAACAATACTAAAAACGGCAGTTCGCATTAGAATTCACCCTTTGTCAAGTCCCACTCCATGTCGTTCTGTTACAAGGTGGGACAAAAAAGCCAGGGAAGACTATTTTTATAATGGAATAAAAAGATTTTTCATAGCCTCATTATTGCTATTTAAAGTACCAAAAGAAACACATCTATGTGATATTAATAAAACCGGAACAAAAAAGTACAGTAGTTACATTGCAAAACAAGGGTTTCCCCCCGAAAATACATGTTTTAATTTGTTTAATCCTCTGAAACAGGCTGAGGGCAGAGAGAGAGAGAGAGAGAGAGAGAGAGAGAGAGAGAGAGAGAGAGAGAGAGAGAGCAGTGCATCTTGGGTGACTCGCAATGACCAGGAAGTTGTGGAACAATAGGCTCGCCCTCTACATAAAATGTATTTTAATTGTAATTCTGCCCATTTAAAATATATGTACCCAATTGAATATCTTAGTTACATCGATATCGTTCATGTGAACTAGTTTGTTGAAGCTTATTCACTATACTTATCGAAATCGATATGACCGCGCAGCGCCGTACTGCGCCGCAGCCGTACCGCGCATCACCACACGCGGAGAAAGAACAAAAGGACTTTGTCCCTCTGCATAATTCCACTCCCGGGAGCAAAAGTGAATGATTTTTCTGGTTGGCCAGTCAGGGACCAATCAGAAGGCTGACAAAGGGTGAATTGCATGCATCTAGTTGTTGGGACGGTAGATGCGGTAACTATGGACGCTTTAGCCTACACTTTAGTCTCGGGTTGCTATGCCAGGGAGACCCAGAGGCCTGTGAGACAGCAGAGTCTCCCACCAGCACTGGCAGCCCTAGGAGCAGACGGAGACGGTGCGACAGGAGGCGGAAGCGTGGGTGCCACGGCAGGCTAACAGCTAAGCTGCTGGCTAACAGCTAAGCTGTGGGCTAACAGCTAAGCTGTGGGCTAACAGCTAAGCTGTGGGCTAACAGTTAAGCTGCTGGCTAACAGCTAAGCTGCGGGCTAACAGCTAAGCTGCGGGCTAACAGCTAAGCTGCTGGCTAACAGCTAAGCTGAGGGCTAACAGCTAAGCTGCTGGCTAACAGCTAAGCTGAGGGCTAACAGCTAAGCTGCGGGCTAACAGCTAAGCTGAGGGCTAACAGCTAAGCTGAGGGCTAACAGCTAAACTGAGTGCTAACAGCTAAGCTCTGGGCTTACCTTCTCACTTTAGGTGGATAACTTTACACCAAAAATTTGCTCTTCACCGCAGACTCTGATAAGAGCTTTACTCACTGGTAAATGCCAACTCGGGGGCGGGGTGTGCATTCACCCTTCTATTTAACCTAGGGAAATTACAATCATGGTAAAAGCAGTGTACGGCCGTTTTTTATTGTGATACACGATAATATCGAATATCGTCCCATGCCTAGTCAAATTAAGTAGACATTACACCCACCCAACACTTTTTTTTCTTTTTAATTTTACCTGACAGCGCAAGAGAAGGATTCCATTCCTTCAGTTGTGGATATGTGTCGAGGATCTCTGGTTTTTGGAGAAGTTTTATGAACTTAGAAGAAGTTCCCTCCCCCCCATTAATGATTGTATCTATAAGTTTAATACAACAATCTTCTGGCTGTGGTATTTTCATCAGTCGTTTATAAACTCTTCTACTAATAACTCCATCCTGATGTGCATGCTGCAAAATGTGGAGATCCTCGCTGAGCCACTCGACAAGTTCCACCTTGTTGGTGACCAAAATGTCCACAGACGAGCCCTATAGAAATGAGCAGCAGGTATTATTATTTTTCAATATGCAACAGTTGTTACAATGACACCTTATTTTGAGTTGCTATTAGCAGTACACCTACCTGTGGAGTGTCTACGTGAGTGGAAGCCATGGTCTTCTGTGGATGAGGCACAGCTGACAAAAAAATAAGAAACGTTATCTTTCATTAACTTGTAAGCGTCACTTAAAACATTTCAATGTTGAAGTCCCACAACATGGTTTCACCTGCATGTATGAACATTGGTACACATCTGTATCATGTTCTGACTCACAGAACAGTCTCTTGGAGACATGACCCAGTAGGAAGTCAGCTATTTTGAATGTATTGTGGCGTTTTGATCGTACTTTAACAAAGAGACCTTAACGATGAAAGGTTACCAAAGCATGAGTTTTCATAAAACGGAGCAGGAAATGAAAATAGACGATCTACAAGGTCATGTTTTTATTCTTTTGAGAAGAGTTCCATATAGACTTGAGGGTGGTGTGTGGTGCTACAGCGTCCTTGGTTGAGATTCTGAATTCTTAAAATTACAACAAGCGTTCATATTTTAGATTGTAATTAGAGAAACGAAAAGATGAGTGTTAAAATGTTTTCATTTACTGCTTTCTATTGTTTTAGTGATTTTAATGACTTTGATTTCAGTGGTTTGGGGCTTGCGTACGAGTAGCTAAATATGTATTTTTAGACACAATAAGCCCATTCCCAAGATGCACCACAATCTGTCATGGGCAGAAGTGACTTATGGGGGCTGGTAGTGGTACTGTAAATACATTGCTGGCTTATTGTGTCTAAAAATACTTATTTAGTCACTTGCACACATCTAAAATATGAACCCTTGTTGTGAAAAAAACAAAGTTGTTCTTTAACTCCCCATCTATAAACCAATCCAAGTAACTTTGGTGCAGGAATCAGCATGGATCAGATTCTAAATACCACAATTTATTTATTTCACTGCAGATAGTCTGCATTTTTACTTTTAATATCATCCTTAACCCTTATATTAAATTAATTATTTCAATGAACTGACACCTTGTTTTATCTGATGGCCTTCCTGCCCTGGCGTTTGGCCTTTTGCACCATCAAAACAATAAATAATTATAATAAATTACAGGCCTGTGTGAGATTGTAAATGGTTTGTTTTGATAAAGATAAATGAAGGTTTTATAATCTCACTTCTCAAACATTGAACACGTGAAGCATCTGGGACAGCCTTCTTGGAGGCAGAGGTGGTCTTTGGTCTAGTAGACATCTCTGTGGGGGAAAATAAAGATTATATGACACAACTATACATGTTCTAAATGTTGAACAACTGAGCCACAAGATAGAAATATAGCTCTATATTGTGACAGTACCATTGCTATAGAGTGTTTGTTCAGTAACAGTGTTAAATAGCTCTATATTGTGACAGTACCATTGCTATAGAGTGTTTGTTCAGTAACAGTGTTAAATAGCTCTATAGTGTGACAGTAATCATTGCTATAGGGTGTGTTCAGTAACAGTGTTAAATAGCTCTATATTGTGACAGTAATCATTGCTATAGAGTGTTTGTTCAGTAACAGTGTTAAATTGCTCTATATTGTGACAGTAATCATTGCTATAGTGTGTTCAGTAACAGTGTTAAATAGCTCTATATTGTGACAATAATCATTGCTATTGAGTGTTTGTTCAGCAACAGTGTTAAATAGCTCTATATTGTGACAGTAATCATTGCTATAGAGTGTGTTCAGTAACAGTGTTAAATAGCTCTATATTGTGACAGTAATCATCGCTATAGAGTGTTTGTTCAGTAGCTCTATATTGTGACAGTAATCATTGCTATAGAGTGTGTTCAGTAACAGTGTTAAATAGCTCTATATTGTGACAGTAATCATTGCTATTGAGTGTTTGTTCAGCAACAGTGTTAAATAGCTCTATATTGTGACAGTAATCATTGCTATAGAGTGTGTTCAGTAACAGTGTTAAATAGCTCTATATTGTGACAGTAATCATCGCTATAGAGTGTTTGTTCAGTAGCTCTATATTGTGACAGTAATCATTGCTATAGAGTGTGTTCAGTAACAGTGTTAAACAGCTCTATATTGTGACAGTAATCATTGCTATAGAGTGTTTGTTCAGTAACAGTGTTAAATAGCTCTATATTGTGACAGTAATCATTGCTATAGAGTGTTTGTTCAGTAACAGTGTTAAATAGCTCTATATTGTGACAGTAATCATTGCTATAGAGTGTTTGTTCAGTAACAGTGTTAAATAGCTCTATATTGTGACAGTAATCATTGCTATAGAGTGTGTGTTCAGTAACAGTGTTAAATAGCTCTATATTGTGACAGTAATCATTGCTATAGAGTGTTTGTTCAGTAGCAGTGTTCAATCAATCAATCAATCAATCAATCAATCAATCAATCAATCAATCAATTAAACCATTAAGTATTTAGTTACACATCACCAGTGTTGGGCAATATTACTTAGGAGAGTAATCGTTACATATTACTTATTACTCCTTGGAAAAAGTAATAATATTATATTACTTATTACTTGGAATCAAGAGTAATATATAATATATTAAGTTATATTACTTTAGTTTTTTTTTTTTACCCGGCAAAAGAAAAGAGATGTAGGGTACAATGACACAATCTGTTTAGCCAGCTCCTTTTAGAACAGAATCCAATTTATTGGAAAAAATAAGTATCCAATCAGCCAAACAAGCTTTATTTGACAGCTGTGATCAGTGCATTTACCAGACATTTAAAACTGTCAGTAATTTTGACCCTAGGCTCTGTATGGTCTTTAACTCAGGAATAAAGGATATAGGCCTAATCAGAAAGCAGCCTACTTTATTATAGTCCTTAGGCTCAGACTGAACATTTGACATATCGGTACCACCTGGGTGGGCAAATTCTAGTTGTGATTTTTTTTATTCCTATACATCTCTAGATTCAGTTTTGATATGATAGACCTTGCAGACAGGTAGCTTAAGTGGTGTTATCAGCTGCTAAAGTTACCATCCCCCTTTGAAAAATTGCATTTTAGACACAGGTACATATATTTCTATTAGCTTATGTTCAGGACATATTGTAATGTTTTATATTATATGGTTGATATCATTTTTAAGGGGACACCTTGAGCTTTCATTCAAGCCCTTTTGTGAATATGTATGATAAGTACAGTTGTCACTGGAGCTCTTAAAACCTTTAATAAATACATAAAAATAACTATTTCCGCCAAAACCATATCTTTTCTTTTAGTTCTGTGGCATCAAGAAACATCAGAGACACAAAACACAACAACTAGAATACAGACATGACCCTAAGGATTCAGGAAATGTATAATTTACCAACAGTATTTCATTCTGAGGTGGTAATCTTCAGCCTTATCTTAAACGGCACTTTTTATGAGAAATGCAGGTCAATAGGCCTATAAGAATAGCATTAAACCTCCCTAAACATTGATACAAAAGTGTTTCAATTGGTTCTTTTACCTTGCTTGAGAACCCAAAAATCAGGAAAATGTATTTACCATAAAGGCATCATTTTCAGGATGGCTGCCGGGAGCTTAAAATGGCTATATCTTAATTATTATGCAACCTAGAAAGGTGGTTTTGGTGTTTAACCCAAGGTTTCGGGGTTCAAGGAATGTGACTGAATCAGTGAAATTAACACCAGTTAATCATTAATGCCAAATGCAAGATGGCGTCCTTCCCAAGATGATGTCCCATTATACTACTATACTACAAACAATAAATAACACTAACTCTCACATTTAATGTCAAAACTAGGAAACACTTTTGGAAGCATGTATAATATGTACCGGTAGTATTTTAATCACTTAAATAACCACAAAGTAGCCAAGTTATCCTGTAAGCCAGATCTACTAGCCCTATAGGCACGTGTTGTCTTATGTATGCACTGTTGTTGCCATATTCTGACTCCTCTGGAAGAAACTTATACGGATTGTCACATTCCTGAAGAAGTTGACATGGTCCACAGACAGTAATACATTTACATACAGAGAGCAGCAGATATGAATGACCTTCATGAGACCGTCTAGGCTAGATGCCCCATGCAGCTCATGGCTACCATACGCTCTTCTTTTCCCATCCAGACCATAATGGTAAATGGACTGCATCTATATAGCGCTTTACAATGTACGTAACATTCAAACATTTACTCTCACACTGATGGAGGAGGAAACCATGCAAGGCACGAACCTGCTCATCAGGTGCAATTAGGGGTTCAGTGTCTTGCTCAAGGACACTTCGATACCAACTCCGGGGGAACCCAGGTTCGAACTAGGAGCGTTCAATTTCCCAAGCTGCCCTCTACCTCCTGCGCCACTTCTGCCCAATGATGTGTTAGTATGCTCTAAGACAGTGGTCAAACATTTTAATTGCAATAACCTCCATAACTCTGAGAGGGTACAATGTAACCACATTATGTTTCCATTAGGTTCTATGTGCACTCTTCCAGAGTTACAGACATAGAAGGGTCCATTTAGACTCCCTCTGTGGACCCCAATTTTGAGAACCAGCGCTCTAAGAAAGTTGGTCATTTTGGGCAGATGTTCTTTTAAATGGTTGCTGTCATACAGTACACTTTAAAACTGCCATCTACTTTGGACAAGACTTCTCAGATTTTGGTGTTGGCAAAAAGACTACTTTCCATAAGCTTGTAAACGGAGACCCTGTTCTCCATCCAATAAGGCAATGGATGGCCGTAGCTGAGAGACCACCTGGGACACTCAAGGTCCCATGTCCAATTACTGGCCTATGTGGTGTGAATGAGCAGGGGTGTACCTCGGTTTGGCCTTGTGCCCCTCCAAAAACTGGCATTCCCTGATGCCCCAGCTGACTGTACCACTTTCTCCTCAGTCTCTTTCTTGTCATGTAGACACCAGTGTCTTTTGTCTACATTTTTAAAACCAATCCAGTATCTTTGCTTGGTGCAGGGCTGAGCATGGATCAAATTGTAAATAGCATAATTTATTTCTTTCATAGCAGATAGTCTACATATAACATGTTTTACTGTTGCAGGCATCTCTCTACATATAAAATGTAAAATCATCCTTATTCAATTACATCTTTCAATGGAAGAAAATCTTGTTTTATTTGTTGGCCTTCCTGCCCTGGAATTTGGCCTTTGTGCCCTCAACAAATGGACAACACCAAAGGCCAAGTGGTCTTGCCCTAAAATGACGAAATTCCAGGCCTTCTATCTAATCATGGGGTGGCAGGCTCAGGAGGTAAAGCGGTAGCTTGGGAAATGGAAGGCTCCTAGTTCAAACCAGGGCTCCCCCAGAGTTGGTGTTGAAGTGTCCTTGAGATATCTAACATATATATTATTTGAGATGTAGCCATTTTAGGCTCCTGGCAGCCATCCTGGGTGCCACCTTGAAAATGATGCCTTTATGGTAAATATATTTTCCTGGATTTTTGTAATGCTCTCAAGCATGCCTAAAGGTACCAGAATCAATTGTAAAACCTTTTGTATCAATGTTTAGGGAGGTTTAGTGGTATTCTTTCATATAGTCCTATTGACCTGTCTTTTTCTAATAAAAGGTGCTTGTTTAAGTTAAGACTGAAAATTACCACCTCAGAATGACATACTGTGGGTATATTATACATTTCCTGAATCCTTAGGGTCATGTCTGTATTCTAGTTGTTGTGTTTTGTGTCTCTTTTTGTTTTCTTTTTTTTTTGTCTCTGATGTTTCTTAATGCTCACAATGCCTGCCAAGGGTTAAAAAAAAATCTATCTTAGTACTGCCCGGCTTTTTACAAAAAATTAAAATGAAAATAAAAAAAAAATTAAACATTTTTTGAAAAAAAATAAGCTCTCAGAAGATGTCCATTGCCCCCTTGCAGTTGGCAGAAAAATATAATCAACCCCAAGAAAAATCTATTTTTAGATTAACACACACAAACAATTACAGCATGTGGATGGTGGCCATTTTGGCAGCCATCTTGAAGAAGGTGTGCAGAAAGCTGATTACATGAATAACATTTTTATAATTTTTCATCAGCATCACAGGCTGCCCAAAGAGCTGTGAACACATTGCTGTCTCATATATTAGTGAACAGTGCCCCCCAGTGGCCAAAAACGGTAGAACGTACAGTAACGTGTAAGGCGGTAGATAGCTGGGCAAAATAGAACGTTTATAAACGTGTAAGGCGGCAGATGTGTTAATGCTACAGAACTAAAATAAAATATATGGTTTAGGCGGAAATGTTGAGTTATTAAAGTTTTGAAGAGCTCCAGTGACCACTGTACTTATCATACATAGTCACACAAGGACTTGAATTAAAGCTCAAAGTGTCCCCTTAAAAATAATACCAAACATATAATATAAAACTTTGCAATATTTCCTGAACATGAGCCAATACCAAGATATACATGAATGAAAATCCGCCTATAGAGGAAAATAACAAAATGGCAAGAAAATATAAAAAGCTACTCTGGAAAGTCTATCATATTTTAATTTACTTATATTGACCCTAAAAACAATTTAGTATAGGTAAGTTTTTGCCCCCTCAGCGGTACCGATATTTCGTCCAGCCCAAGGACTATTAGGAGTATCTGTAAATTGAAAAACAATCCAGTACCACGGAGATGAAGAGAAACTACTTCTCCCTGTGTGTTGTCGTGTGTAAATGAGAAGAGGAGGGGCTCACTGACCGTCTCTCTCTCTCTCTCTCTCTCTCTCTCTCTCTCTCTCTCTTCAGTGTGTGTGTGTGTGTGTGTGTGTGTGTGTGTGTGTGTGTGTGTGTGTGTGTGTGTGTGTTGCGACGCAATCTACGACTCGCTGCGCAACTCTGTGTCAAGTTGACCTAGGCTCTCAGAGAACATCAAAAGAAGTTAACGACCGTCAATTAAGCAGCTGCATGCGCTGCTCTGAGTGCTCTCCTCTCCGGCCAGCGAGGCACGCCGCACGAGTAACGAGTAACGAGGTGTTTTTTTGGCGGAGTAAAGCGTTATATATTACCGTTTTTGACAGAGTAATACCTTACACTACTCGTTACTGGATAAAGTAATAATATTACAGTAATATATTATTAGTAATTCGTTACTGCCCAACACTGCACATCACTCAACTAACCTAAAATGATGTGTTACCTAACAGCATTAGTTTTGAGGCAACGGAGTAACTTAACAAGTTACTTTTGCAATTTAGTAGGATCGTTACCCCTTACATTTTCAAAAAAGTAATGGCATTATTTTAATATAGCATCAGACCAGTCCAGAGTCTTCTATATTTCTCTTATTTTTCAGCATTACTTTGAGGTTGGTCGTAGACAGCACAGCTCTTTCACCTCCAAAGCTTGCATCATAATAAACTTTCCTCCTCTGTTCGGAGCGGCTCTGCCAGTGGTGTCAGCTCAGCAAAAGATAAGGTATGGCAACATGACCGGTGTCTTGCACGCGCGAAGACACGCATGCAAGACACCAGTCATGTTGCCAATACTTTGCAACAGGCACAATGAATTTATTTTAAGAAGTACATTTTATTATTTTACCCTGTAGCCCAGGTATGGCAGCTGCCAATGCTGCCATACCTTGCCACTGACGCCTCTGCAGTGCAGCACTTGAGATACGTGGCTACGGGAGTGGGACTCAATATGCGACAACAGAAGATTCTAGAAAATGACATTTTAAGTGTGCCTGCAGCTCGCTAAGTACGTGCAACCTTGCATACATTGGTGTCAGCATTGGGTCCGCAGCAGTGTGCCGACGGGCCGGTATTCCGACACTAAAACTAACCCTAACTCTACCCCCAACCCTAAACCTAACCTCAGTAAACCTTACCTCAGTAACTAACCTGCCGACGCTAAGTAACTAACCTGCCTTACGCTAAGTAACTAACCTGCCTTACACTAAGTAACTAACCTGCCTTACGCTAAGTAACTAACCTGCCGTCGCGTCGGAACAGCGGATAGTCGGGATAGTGAGCGGACCCCGTCAGCATTAGCATTTTTGCATTAACATTAGCATAATTATTAGATTTTTTTTATCATTAGCTTTAACATTAGCATTTTTATTAGCATTAGCTTTAGTATTTTTAGCATTATCATTGAATGTGTTGCTTTAGCATTTTAAACATTAGCTACTATCAGCATTTTCGCATTAGCATTAGCTAGCATTTTAACATTATCAATCTTCACATTGGCATTTGTTAGCATTAGCATTTGTTAACATTAGCATTAGCATTTTTAACATTATCATTTTTAGCATTAGTATGTTTTAGCATTAGCATGTTTTAGCATTAGAATTTGTTATCATTAGCATTTGTTAGCATTAGGGCATTAGCGGTTAGCCGTTGGGACTGTGGGACCACCCACCGAGTTTGAGACCAGTAACGTGTTGGGAAGTGGCGACATGGCTGTTTAAAGCCCAGGCAATAGGAAGGCAGAGGGGGTGGGGCTTAAGCAATTACAGATAATTTCTATTGGCCATGTAAGTACTCACACCAAGTTTCAAGACCGTACCATGCTGCAAATTGGAGTTATAGCTGTTTAAAGCACAGCCAATAGGAATATAGGGGTGGGGCTTAAGAGGGGGCGGGGCTTAAGCAATAAGTCCCTATTGGCCGTTTAAGTCCAGACCTCAAGTTTCAAGACGGTACCATGCTGTGAATTGGAGTTAAGGCTGTTCAAAGCCTAGTCAATAACAGAGGGGGCGGGGCTTCAGCAATTACAGCTCGTCTCTATTGGGCGGAAAAAGTCCAAAGTCTTGTGAGCGTTTTAAAGTTTAAATCACTTTGCTAGGCAAAAGTATGCCAGATTAATGTAGCGCCAACGTTTTTTTTTTTTTTTTCCATTCAAAGTCAATGGCGTAATGGGCGTAGTTTTTTTGCGAATTACGCCACTATGGTAACGCGGATCGGAAAGAAAAGTAATAGCACCCCATTCCCGGCCGAGCCGCATGTTTTTATGTATACATTGAGGGGGTGGCGTAAATTGTGCGCCAGTTATTACGTGCCGAAATTTGCAATACATAATATGTATGTATGTAAGTAAGTATGGCGGATTACTATAAGTGTTTTGCCATTGCATGGCAGGCACACTTAATTATTTCATCAATTAGGATTTCTTAGGAATTGTATGTTGTTCTGGAAACCTCATAGAAATGATGTATGGTGAAGAAATACTTTGATGTGAAGTGTGTGTGTGTGTGTGTGTGTGTGTGTGTGTGTGTGTGTGTGTGTGTGTGTGTGTGTGTGTGTGTGTGTGTGTGTGTGTGTGTGTGTGTGTGTCTGTGTATGTGCGCCCAGTACAATCTACAGTACTGAGTTTTAATATAACATAAAGTTGTATAAGCTGATAGTGATTATTTCCTTGACCTAGACGATTATGAAAAACTTGAGATATGTTTTGCCAAAGGAGCGTTTATTGTGTCAGATTTTATTTGTCAAGCTTGCGAGAGAAGACAAAATACTCTGTTTAATTCTGAAAATGTATGACTATTGTAACACATATTGTAAACTTGAAATGGTGTCTCATGAACCCATGAGGGTTGGGCACTCTGTGTGCAGGACACGTAAATAAACGAATCAATTCAATCAATCAATCAATCGTATACATCCATCCTCTCTTCACCTACCTTCACATATCTCTGGAAAGCTCTTCCGTAGATCCATTCTTTTGATCTTCTCCAGGACCTTCCCCATGACCTGAGGTGCATGATCACTGGTGTAGGCCTGCTTGATCAGCCGGGAAGTCTCCAACCGATCAGCTTTCTCCAACTCACACCATGGGATTGCTTTGAGGCCTCCAAGGTTATCAGAGTGTCTCAGGCGTCCCTTGAAAGCAGAAAAGTCATCTTCTCCCAGCTCCTGCAGAGCATCCAAGATACGTTCCTCAAGTGACCCCATGGTTGGTTCCTGTACAGAGAATGCAAACATCTCAGCTTCATTCAATTCATGTTTTGGGTGTGAAGAGACTTTAGTTGAAGTTACACATCACAAGATACACATGAATGTACATGTCTGCTTATGTACATTAGATAGACACATACTTCTACTGTAGGTCAGTCAAAGCAAAGCTCTATGGGTTTGCCACTCTGTGTGATGTCAGGGGAACCACACTAACAGATTCACTTTCATGCCCATATATGGAGATCAATGTTAAGCCCATATCTAACAGGCCTTTATATGGGAATGTCCCATATATGGAGGCCACATACCACACTAACAGAATCCATATCTGTGTGGCTGGATCTACAGGGATCTCCATATATGGGCATGAAAGGGATTGTATGTATGATGTCAGATGTCATAGACGCCATAGGGACTTTCACAACAACAGACTGACCTCATGCTTCCTTCTATGCATGAGGAGTCCAAGACAGTAAACCCTCACATTTTATTTATCATTTACCACCAGAGATCCACGATAGGTAGAAAATGTGTATCACAGGTTCAGAATATCTAGACATATTTCACACGTTGCCCTGTCATGGACTATATGCAAGTACTGTGGAGGATACACTTTTAAGAACCGGGTTACTTGACAGTTTTCAAAATAACAGTATTGTAAACACCTCTATGGTTAAATAAACACTTAGGGTTAGGGTTAGGGTTATATACAATAGTATATATCAGAACAATTGGTCCCTGGATATATTGCACAAGCCAACATTGAGAATGTTTGTTATGATAAAAAGCAGTTATGCTTGTGAAAAGTATGTTTGTGCTCCATTATCCAAAAGACAAAGACCTGTATGTGCCCAACTCTGTTCTGGGATATTACCCCTGCACCTTGAAACTGGTAGATATAGAGGAGTAGTGGAGGAAGAGTGGGTTTGTATTTATTGTGACATACAGTACATGATATTGAGAATGAGTTCCACTTGATGCCCTTTGTATCATGAGCTACGTCAAAGACTGTTTAATAAGTGTAAAAACCTAGATTTTATATGGTCAAGTGATGCACTGTGTGCAGTCTCCAATCATTGAACGTGAAATTGTTTATTCCTATTTGATGTCTGGTTCTTTTTGACAAGACACGAAAATAAATTAATTAATTAATTAATTAATTAATTCATTCATTCATTCATTCATTCACAATGTAGGATAAGGATTATTTTAAAATAATGTGTCAATTATCTAATGTAATCCTGGGTGAAATCTCTGCCAGCTTGGGGAGACGGACTGACCTCATGCTTCCTTCTATGCATGAGGAGACCAAGCCAGTAAACACTCACATTTTAATTTATCATTTACCACCAGAGCTCCACGGTAGGTAGAAAATGTATTTAAGTTACAGGTTCAAAATGTAGATAATGTAGATGTATGATTAAGTTACTAAAATAGACTAATGTAATTGGAGTGGGTCATCTTTGCAAGTTTGGAATTGGAACGGCTGATAATCAGATTATCGGTATTCTGATATTAACCTGCGGGCAGCATTAAGTGAAGGAGGTGATATGGCAGTTTTCTTTTCTTTTCTTTTTTAAATTTTTACTACAGGTAATAGATGTTACACCATTTAGGCTATGGAAACTTGAGTGAAACCACTTCACTCACAGATCTATAATTATAAGCTTATGTTAAGGCTGTGATTAAGGAAGTGAACAATATAAAGTGTGTAGCCTACCTGGGTGGGTGGAGCTGAAGGTGGAGCTGAAGCTGAAGGTGTCTGGTCGTCCATTCTGTGTTGTATCAATGAGGTGGACTAGAAGAACAGCAGTGAACAACCTGTATGATAAACAACATAATCATGAAAAAACTGTTCAAATCATCTATTTTAGTTTAAAAATATTATTCTATTCTTTTAAACAATGTTACCCCATGATTTTATTTATTTATTTTTTCACCCGGGGGTCAATTATCTAATTTAATCCTGGGCTCTTCACTCCCTCTGCCAACCTTGGGAGAGTAACAGACTGACCTCATGCTTCCTTCTATGCATGAGGAGACCAATTTCAATGTATCTTTTACCGCCAGAGCTCCACGGTAGGTAGAAAATGAATTTAAGTTAGAGGTTCAAAATATAGATATAATGCAGGATGTATGGTTATTTTAAATGTAGGCTAACTGCAGTTGAATTAGAATGGCTTTTATGGGCTGGCCTGCAGTTCTCAGTTGAATGTGTGGACACCATACAGTATGTCTGTAGCCTGCAGAACAGGGTAAACTGTTGACTTGGTCTTTTACGGTTGACTGCAGTGCGGTGGTCTCAAAATATAAAGGAAAACTGGCAGAAAAAACACTCTCTACAATCTACATAAACTATTAAGGAAGACTCCTTAGACAAAGGCTACGTAAATAATTGATTTTATGTTTATGCTCAAGTGTTCTGCGCTCAAAGTAAGGGGTGCATAAAATTAGCAAACATTCCTGGGACCTTCATATAGTTCTCTCTCTCTCTCTCTCTGTAGAACCAGCCACACAGATATGGGCTGTCTTGGCCATCTGTCTTGGCCATATATGGATTCTGTTAGTGTGGTATGTGGCCTCCATATATGAACATTCCAATATGAAGTCCTGTTAGATATGGGCTTAAAGGTGATACACCATGAAAATTCACTTTTCCTATTTTAAAACCTTTTTTTGGGGTCCCACTAGCACCTTCTATCCTCACAAAGTCCCATTTCAGACCGTTGTGTCTTTCTCTGGTTTTGGGAAAGTGGAGGTTAAAAGTATCCCACGGGTTGTTCAGGCCAAAGGTGGTACTGCAGCTGACGTACAGTAGATAGAGCCATTCAAAAATGAGAGGCTCTCTATTCAGGAGTGGTAATTTAGCCTCAAACCTTTTCGTTTTTGGGACATAAACAATATGACATAAATACTTTTTAAATGCATGGTGTATCACCTTTAATATTGATGACACCAGGGCATAAAAGGAATTCAGTTAGTGTGACATCACAGTGAAGCCAGAGCGTGATGTCAGAGCAGCAAACCCATAGAACCACAGGGTCAGGCGTGACAGACAGACACACAGAGATACACACATACGGACAAGCTGTGGCTGTTCACATACTAATCTGCGACCTGTAGCCTATCTCCTATCATATCCATAGCTGTGTGTATCAGACGACAGGGCGTGGGGTGCCTGGACACTCAGTCATTTTAAATTTGTGTGAAAGTTTATTTTTCACTTCCAATTTGTAGATTATGGTCTATAGAACAATTTTGGTTCGAGTGTCAAGACAGTAGATTGAAGAAAAATATATTTTTTGCCCTATTTCCAAAATGACCAAAATCGGAATTGTGTTTTTTGAACAATGTCTTAGTTTTCCCCACAATTGCTGTGTAATATATATTTTTTATTGCTATATCAAGTCAATACTGTGTGAGGAATCAATTGGAGTCAAATGTTTGTTTTGAATATTCTGGTATTGTATGATATTTCACACAAATGAGACAATAACATGGTTATTACACTCATACACAACAATACAGTTACACTTTTTTCCCTGTAGTGCCATTGGATTTAACAACTACTAGAACAATATTAAAAAAAATAAAAAATAAATCTAACACATATACAGTCTGCTCTGGTCTAGCTAGTTCTCACAAGTACATTTGACGTGTGCATTTCAATTTTTCTTTCATGCAACTGCACAGAGTGCAAGTTGTCATACAAGCATCATGGACCTGAATGAATGAATGACATATTACTACAATACATATTCATGCAGATACATAGTTATGTGCTGTCGCAGAGGCGCTTGCTTGGAAGACACTTCTGTTCAGATGTTGTTCCAAAGCATCAGTTGGGGGGGAATCCTTTCCACGTCCCTAGTTTTATGTGAGAATTGTGTCATTCGAACATGATCAACATCATTGCCCACTTTTTTCAGCCTTGGAGATGCTTGTGTTGGGAGTGTCAGCGAGGGTTACAAATTCTTCCATACCCTGCCATGGATTTGAATGACGATGTGCTGTCTGAGCCGGTGAATGCATGGAAGAGAGCCATGGCCTAGCATGCTGACTCATGCCCAGGTTTGTGGCGATGGTATTCAAGGAGATCATTCTAGTAATCTTTCCAGCTTTGAATCAGATCCAGATTTCCGCGGCCGCATTCAGAGCCTGGATGTGATTTCTGTTGAGGAGGTTTCTGTTGAGGAGGAGTTAGTTGTGCCAATTGTTTATGACTTTTGTTATTGATGGTGGAGTACTGAAATCGGCAAAAGTTTCTGGCAAACATTGACAACAAGAAGGAGCTGTTAACTCAGTGAATACCACCCTTTATTCAAAATCTACAAAACTGGTGCCAGCCATTTTGCTTAATTTTGCCTTTTTATGGGGGCCAAAAAGGCCCAAAATCATATTTTGTACTTAAATTACATATATAAATCTATGCTTCTATCGAAAGCCACACTACCCCTCTTACAAAGGAAAACATGTATATTTATATATATATATATATATATATATATCCTATCATTAGATTTGGGCTTCAATAGAACATGTGTAAGATGTCTTGATCATCATCATATGTGTGTGCTGTGATGGGCCCTGTGTGCAATCTGGAGTGCAATACCATTTGAAAACCACCAGAGGGTGGTCTCCTACTATCTGATCAACTAACAGAAGAAGGAAGAAGACGTCCATCTTTTTTTTGGTTTGGGCCTGTTGTTTACATTTTGGCCAGGCCTTTTAGCTAGCATGCTACACACTTCGGAACCCTGGCGATCGCGATCAAGGATAGGTAGAGAAGAATGGATGGCACCGCTGGAATCCTGAGAATTTTCTGCGTTTTTTGAGTACTTATAGTTCGTCAGGGATGCACGGGAAAGTGTATAAACGAACGTTTTAGATAACATTTAAACGGCCGGAACCAATCTTCGGCTATACCGATTTTCCGCCGGACTGTGTTACACTGGTGCTACAGTCAAATCGGCCGTATCGCTCAGGTCACGGAGGCATATGGCCAACTTCTAGAGCGATTTTTTTGAAATTACAATTATGAAAAAATGATAAAACTTTTGATTAATTAAAAAGACGTAAAAGACGTTTATGGCACCGAGGTCCAAAGACGTATAAGACGTTTATGGCGTTCAGTGAGTTAAGTAAGAAGGAGATGTACTCATTCCTTTCAAGTAAGTTGTTAACAGATACACAGTTTCCAGATGACAAGGATGTCTACATTACTGCGGGTGATCAAGTCCACCACGTTGGAAACAGTCCACCAATGGATCAATGCAACCATGAGGAAGCTGACACTTGTGTCCTAGTAGGCCTACATCTTCTCTATGTCCTCCAAACATCATCACTTGGGATGGTGCATACTGGAGACACAGATGTTGTTGTAGTGCTTCTGTGTAATTTTCATCACATCCAGGCTCTGAATGCGGCCGTTTCTCTCTAGGTCGTCCTCAGACGAGCCTTCCATCGTCGCTTCCAGTCATCCCGGTTTTCCATACATCCTGTCAGCTCGCTGGTGCTTTGTGCTCCTGTGTCTTTCTTGAGTACATCCACATTATGTTAGTGTGGGACGTCCTGGTGACCGGTGCCCATGTGTTGGTTCCCCACAGCAGCAGTTTACTGTCTGGCAGCTGACATGTGCTGACATGTGAACTCTTGCTGATGTTGAGCACTACACGTAACATTCTGGTGTAGCACCCGTCTAGAGACTTCTGCAGAGCAAGGTCCAGCATTCACTGCCATATAGGAGAACAGACTCTACCGTCACATAGAAGAAGCTGAGTTTGGTTTGTCGAGGGAGGTTTGAGTTCCATACACTAGCCATGCCATTAAGGGCCCTCCATGCAAGATCTTGCTCTGTTGAGTTGAGCCCAGGTACTTGAAGTCCTTGACCTCCTTCAGAGCAGTGCCTCCTCTTGTTGTGAGAGGTGGATGTTCTGTTTGAATGTTATTTGTGATCACCTCAGTTTTCTTGGCATTCAGCTGAAGGCCAACCTTGGCACACTCGGACTCCACTCTGCTCAAGAGCTCCTGTGCTTGCTCTACGTGGTTGGAGAGTCTAGGTCTGTCAAGACTACTGCAGGGTGCCGTCTTGAGGCCAAGATCCTGCTCTTGTCCACTGATGACCTCCCTGAGCGCATAATCCAGGACTAGGGTGTCTCCTTGCAGTACCCCTGCCAGGATGTCAAATTCCTCACTGTTGCCATCTGGGGTCACCACCTTGGTCCGTGTTCCTGCATACATGGTCTCTATTGCCCGGAGTAGGTTGGGAGGGACACCGTAGGCCTTCAGGATCTTCATCATGGTGCCTCTGTGTATTGAGTCAAAAGCCTTTTTGAAGTCGATAAAGCACAATACAGCCGTCGGGTTGTTCTTCTTCACCTCCTCGATTAGTCTCCTCAAGGCCAAGATCTGGGCTACTGTGGTTCTCTCCTCTCGAACGCCGTTTTGGTTTTCCCTCAGGTGAGGGTCGATGTCATGCCAAATCCGGTTTAGTAACAGCTGTGGAAATCTGGATCTCCTTCAAAGCTGTAAAGACTACTAGAATGATCTCCTTGAATACCATCGCCACAAACCTGGGCATGACAACATCCAAGGGCATGATTCTCTTCCATACATTCACTGGCTCAGACAGCACATCGTCATTCAAATTCAAGGGTAAGCGATCCTGCTGCAAGGTGATGCGCAAAGTGCCATCCCTCATGGAGGAATCTGTAACCCTCGCCGACACTCCAACATAAGCATCTCCAAGGCTGAAAAAACTGGCGACAAACTTTGTCTGTAGGCTGTACCCTGATGACTCAAATGAGGGCAATGATGTTGATCATGTTCGAATTACACAATTCTCACAGAAAACTAGGAATGTGGAAAGAATTCCACCCCCAACTGATGCTAAAATCACACAAAGCGGTACACAGTATCTCTATAGTCATGTCATCAACATAGATCAGTCCCATTTCCCATATTCCCTCCAGTCCTGATTGGCTACCTTTGCCTTCTAAAGTTTGTGTATGCGACATCATGGTCGCTTATCTCCCGATTAGGGAGTCTTACTGGTTCATTCAGGTCCATGATGCCCGTCCACAGTCCCACTGATTATGGGATTAGTGGTCCCATTTGGACCACTCTGCCCCTTGCCAAGGATATATTCAAGTGTGAAGTGCACTTGTAAAAGTGCTTGTATGCCAACCTGCACTCGTTGCAGTTACATGAAAGAAAAGTTGAAATGCACACATCTGTGCAAATGTAGGCCTACTTGTGAGAACTAGCTAGACCAGAGCAGACTGTATATAGGTGTTAGATTTTTTTTTGTCTTTGTTAAAATATTGTTCTAGAGTTGTTAAAGCCAATGGCACTGTATTGTGGTACAGGAAAAAGATGTAACTGTATTGTTTTGTATGAGTGTAATAACCATGTTATTGTCTCATTGTGTGAAATATCATATAATACCATAATATTCAAAACAAACATTTGACTCCAATTGATTCCTCACACAGTATTGACTTGATATAGCAATACAAAATATATATTACACAGCAATTGTGGGAAAACCAAGACACTGTTCAAAAAACACATTTCCGAGTTTGGTCATTTTGGAAATAGGGCAGAAAATATATTTTTCTTCAATCTACTGCCTTGACACTCGAACCAAAATTGTTCTATAGACCCTAATCTACAAAATGGAAGTGAAAAATAAACTTTCACACAAATTTAAAATGAAAACCTAAAATTACATGTACACGGAACCCCACTATTCAGCTATACAGCCCCAAGCCTGTGGAATGCTCTCCCAGAACACTTGCGAGCTCCTCAGTCCACCGATGTTTTTAAAAATGGTCTAAAAACATTTCTTTTTAGCAAAGCATTTTCTTAATTATTTCAGTTGTTATTTGTCCTTGCCCTGATTTTAGTCCCATGTAATTTTATTGGTTGCCTTTATGTGCTGTTTTCTCTATGCATTGTTTGCCTTTGTAGCACTTTGAGATTCGTAAGAATGTAAAGCGCACTATAAATAAAATGTATTATTATATTATTATTATTACAGTCATTCACACTACTTTGTAATGTAAGTACTGTATACAGTGCATACTCCAGCTATCTGTATGAACCAAATGGACTCTTACAGGTCTGCAGTGTCGGGACAAGTAACTATGGGGCAACTACTTTAAGTGGTAACTAGTAACGTAAACCAGTTACCTTTTTACATTCAATAATGCCATTATAGTTACTGTGATTTAAATATACTGATGGTTTTATCTCCTACCAGGACCTCTAGTACTGATGGTTTTATCTCCTACCAGGACCTCTGGTACTGATGGTTTAATGTGTTTACTGTTTCCATCAATGCCAGATCAGTCAGAAATGTACACTTTGTGAGCTTGTAGATCTGCTATCTTTACTCCTATATTGAAATAATGTACTTATGAGCTTGTAGATCTGCCACTTTCACTCTTATATCTGGAATAATGTACTTTTAATGTACAATACTCTGTGTCTTTAAAATAGGCCGTACTGCAGTGAAAGTTATAACCAGACAAAATACAAATAGTCAAGAGTCTGAGGAGAGTTTGTAGATCAACCACAAGAGGGCGCTAATATCCACTTTCTAATACATTTCGCACTGGGGACTGGTTGTGTAGTGAACACTGAATGGACTTCTGTAGAATTATAGTGTGTAATACACATGGTTGTGTAGTGAACACTGAATGGACTTCTAGCTGTAGAATTATAGTGTGTAATACACATGGTTGTGTAGTGAACACTGAATGGACTTCTAGCTGTAGAATTATAGTGTGTAATACACATGGTTGTGTAGTGAACACTGAATGGACTTCTAGCTGTAGAATTATAGTGTGTAATACACATGGTTGTGTAGTGAACAGTGAATGGACTTCTGTAGAATTATAGTGTGTAATACACATGGTTGTGTAGTAAACACTGAATGGACTTCTAGCTGTAGAGTTATAGTGTGTAATACACATGGTTGTGTAGTGAACACTGAATGGACTTCTAGCTGTAGAATTATAGTGTGTAATACACATGGTTGTGTAGTGAACACTGAATGGACTTCTGTAGAATTATAGTGTGTAATACACATGGTTGTGTAGTAAACACTGAATGGACTTCTAGCTGTAGAATTATAGTGTGTAATACACATGGTTGTGTAGTGAACAGTGAATGGACTTCTAGCTGTAGAATTATAGTGTGTAATACACATGGTTGTGTAGTGAACACTGAATGGACTTCTAGCTGTAGAATTATAGTGTGTAATACACATGGTTGTGTAGTGAACAGTGAATGGACTTCTAGCTGTAGAATTATAGTGTGTAATACACATGGTTGTGTAGTGAACACTGAATGGACTTCTGTAGAATTATAGTGTGTAATACACATGGTTGTGTAGTAAACACTGAATGGACTTCTAGCTGTAGAATTATAGTGTGTAATACACATGGTTGTGTAGTGAACACTGAATGGACTTCTGTAGAATTATAGTGTGTAATACACATGGTTGTGTAGTGAACACTGAATGGACTTCTAGCTGTAGAATTATAGTGTGTAATACACATGGTTGTGTAGTGAACACTGAATGGACTTCTAGCTGTAGAATTATAGTGTGTAATACACATGGTTGTGTAGTGAACAGTAGAACTATAGTGTGTAATACACATGGTTGTGTAGTGAACAGTAGAATTATAGTGTGTAATACACATGGTTGTGTAGTGAGCACTGAATGGACTTCTAGCTGTAACTGCTTTACCTACAACCTACTGTATGAGTTATGAAAGACCAAAGAAAACTATTACACTGATCATGGTTTATATTCAGTTGTCTAACATCTATGAAATGGTTTGATGTTCTGATGGTATTTTTTGGGCAACTGCAGCCTACAAGGAGGTCTGTTATTTTTATTTAAGGATCCTCAGTTTAATGCATCAGGTCTCAGGTCTCTGGATAGGCAGCAGCCATGTTTCCATGAACTTAGAAGCGAATTATCAGAAATGCGTATTAAGACAAAGCAAATTTAGCCTGTTTCCATTAAACAGATGAAATGCGATTCTTGGGAGATCCTGCCTGGGTCCGTCTGACCGACGTCGACGTGCTGTAAACACTTCCCGTGGGCTTGCACACAGTGCACAGAGCTGGGATGGGGCTGCACACTCATCCCGACCCAGAGCCGAGGGGCGCCCCGAGGGGCGTCCCCGAGCCGTGGCGGCCGGCCCGCCGCTGAGTCTTCCGGGCAGACTGCATCCTGCAGCGTCGCAGATGCGAGCTGCTGTGAGCTTGTAGATCAGCCACTTTTGGCACGTGCAACACGGTGTGATGATGAAGGGTCACTCTGTGTGTAAGAACCGGTTTGTTTTGTAGGCTAACGCTATACAATGGACGTTAATTAAACGGCGGGGGAAAGTGTTATAGGAGGACGATATGGACCAGAACGTCATCATTTATTCTCATTTATTGTCTGACCCGTTTCCATTCACGAATGAGCATTTAGTTTATTCGATAAAGCCTCAGAATCCACCTCCTCCAAGCGGATAAAGTCTATTTGCATTTTGAAGTGTTTCCATAAAAAGATTTTGCGAATAAGCCTTAAATGCGCATTAAGAGGCTTTATGGAAACACCACTTTTGTCTTAATACCAGTTTGGTGTTGCTTTCGCCTGTAAGTGATCATGACATATATACACTTTTTGGTGAATTGAAGGTCATATATTTGGAACTTGACAATCTGTAAGCTTCATACGAATATATTATTTATTGATGTCATTTTACATGAACAACACCTTTGAAACAGTCTGAGCTGACATTGAAAGATAGAAAGCTGCTTTCCTTGGAGGCTGCAGTTGTGTGTGTGTGTGTGTGTGTGTGTGTGTGTGTGTGTGTGTGTGTGTGTGTGTGTGTGTGTGTGTGTGTGTGTGTGTGTGTGTGTGTGTGTGTGTGTGTGTGTGTGTAGTTTTAAACATATGTTGTGTTTATTCTATTATCTATGATTAACTGTCATGAAACTGTACTTTTTTCTATTGCAAACTGCTAATAAATTCTTCAATCAATCAATCAAATGATCATAGATTAATATTTCTATACATGTGATGTATGACCTTGTGTTGTCCTCGTTTACTGTAAATCACTGTAGATTAAGAGTCTGATAAATGTGTGTGATGAGCCTAATATCACACACACACACACACGCACGCACGCACGCACGCACGCACGCAGGCAGAGAGATCGTGAGAGAGATGAGCTCATGACTCATCCATCACACATAAAGGTCCGTACATACTGAGGGCGAATTGGCGAATAGCGAATTAGCATATAATTCGCCTTTTTTAAAAACCTTATAAAGTCAATGGAAGCATCCACACCAAACTCGAATTTCGAAAAAGCTAAAAGGCGTCTGTTTTTTAATCGCCCTTGTGTCGAATTTAGCGAACGTTCAAAGGTGAATTCCTCTCTCTCTCTGTATCAAAGTAAGCTCACTCTACCCTATTTCAAGAGAGAGAGAGAGAATGGTGGAGGGACCTTCACGTTGCATTGAGGCCGAGAGGAACGGTGTTTTTCTCCTTTTCCGTGTCTCTCTCTGTGTGGCAGCGTGGCTGCTTGGAAAAAGTACTCGAATGTATTACTGGTAAAAGCATGTTTTAGGCTAATTTATAACTGCAAAAAGACTAATGTTTTAAAATAAATTGCTGGGTATGAAATACAAAAGGATCCAAAGTGTAGTGGAGTAGAAGGAAAGTACAGGCTACTCAAGTAAATGTACTTTTAGTTACTTTCCACCAGCTGCTGCGGGGACCTGCCAGTATGCAGGGACACGGGCGGAGGAGGAACGGTGAACGCTCTGCTCCCCTTCCCCTCTCTCCCTCTCTCTGGCCAAATGCGCTGCATGCAGACTCAGAGAGAGGCGATATTATACGAAGAGCGCACTGTCTCGCAAATTGGGAGCGCGTGTACTATTTGTTTCCCTGGACCCTGCCTCCGTTCTACTCTCTCCTCTCTTCTCTTCTCCTTTCTCCTGCGCCACGGCCAGAGGCAGATAATCACCCCCTCGTTTTAGGCGAATTAAGCGAATATCATATGCATATTCGCGTCGCTTTTTGGTGTGTATGGAAAAAGGCCAATCGCGAATTCTTCGCCTTTTTGGTTCGCTTATTCACGTCACTTTCGCTAATTCGCCGGTCTGGACAGAGCTTTACATGCCAATGACCTGCTGCACAGTATGAAACAGAGCTGCTACCTTTAAATGCATTTCATAGCTCTGTTTACACGATGCTGTTCCCTCTCCACCTGTATATATTCCCCATTTTCAACTGTTTTTATTGTATTTGTGACACTTGCTTTGGCAATGTAAACGTATGTTTTCTCATGGCAATATGAATTGACTGTAAATATTATTTTATGATTTTACATTTAATTAATTATTTTGCCTACTTAAACACACTTTTGCTTAAACACAATATGGGCAGTTTTGTTTGTCTGTGATATAATATAACACAGGTTTTTAAGGTCAAGGACCCCTTAGCTGAGAGACATGAAGCAGGGACCCCTTAGTTGAGAGAGAGATGAAGCAGGGACCCCTTAGTTGAGAGAGAGATGAAGCAGGAACCCCTTAGTTGAGAGAGAGATGAAGCAGGGACCCCTTAGTTGAGAGAGAGATCAAGCAGGGACCCCTTAGCTGAGAGAGATGAAGCAGGGACCCCTTAGTTGAGAGAGAGATGAAGCAGGGACCCCTTAGCTGAGAGAGAGATCAAGCAGGGACCCCTTAGCTGAGAGAGAGATGAAGCAGGGACCCCTTAGTTGAGAGAGAGATGAAGCAGGGACCCCTTAGCTGAGAGAGAGATGAAGCAGGGACCCCTTATAGAGATGAAGCAGGGACCCCTTAGCTGAGAGAGAGAGATGAAGCAGGGACCCCTTAGTTGAGAGAGAGATGAAACAGGGACCCCTTAGCTGAGAGAGAGATGAAGCAGGGACCCCTTAGCTGAGAGAGAGATGAAGCAGGGACCACCACTATCTGTTGGATGTTAATTGTGTATTTTAGACAATTAGACTTAAACTTTCAATACTAAGTAAACAATTGTTGCAAAACAATAATACTACGGACACAGTCCATATCCTCACAGACAGGGGTGGAAAAAGTACTCACATTCTTTACACAAGTAAAAGTATCAATACTGCAAAATAGAAATACTCCGTTACAAGCAAAAGTCTGGAATTCAAATGTACTTGAGTAAAAGTATGAAAGTTTGCCAATCAAAATGTACTTAATATACCAAAAGTAAAAGTACAAAATGTTTGAAAATAGCAGATTTATGAGCTTGTAGATCGGCTATTTTCAAACAGCCAAGACACACACGCGCGCGCGCGCGCGCACACACACACACACACACACACACACACACACACACACACACACACACACACACACACACACACACACACACACACACACACACACACACACACACACACACACACACACACACACACACACACACACACACACACACACACACACAGTCATCATTTCTCCTGGTCAAACATACTGTGTGTCTCTCATCTCTGCTCGCTCTAGAGAGCTGCTAGCTGGAAAGTCAAGTCTCCCCCACAGAGCACTCATTTTAGCATTGTTTTGCTATGTCAATAAATAAGCATAAAACAAACATATTCACATGAACAATGTTGATTGGGCCGTGAGGCCTCAAATACTAAGCAATGAGCGGTTAGTGATTTTAGGTCTCATGGTTTGTGTGAGTCTAATGATGTTGTATGAAGACCATCAAGGCAAGGATGTCATGGTGACACCTGCCATACCTTTGTAGAAGCAAAACAAGACCAGCATAGGTGACATTCACACTGTATTGCCAGCTAACTACTGCTAACTTCTGTACCACAGAACAGTGCTGCATTGTTTTACAACAACAACTCAGGAACAGTCCATGAATTGTAGCTTGATCTAATCAAGATCACTACATAATCACATACATGCACAGCTATGTACTTTCATTACACTATAATCCACAACAGTCCCATGGATAAATGAGCAAATAAAACATGCAGACCACCGTCATCACCAGCAAGTGAATGAGACAAAAGAACTCTGACTTGAGTCTCCCAAGCCAATATAAATCAGTATAACAATAAAACACTACCTTTCATTTAGTAACAGCTTAAATACAGTATGTGCAGGTAATATACAATCACTAATCAATAGCAGCAGTGCTCAAGCAAATGTGCAAGAAGAGTCAAGCATGTGTAGATAGAATTGGAAATAGAATAGGGGAACAAAGAAGCAGTAGTATAGGACTATTAAGCCTACTTAAGACAAGTAGCCTACTAAAACAACTAACTGACTGTGTGTGTGTGTGTGTGTGTGTGTGTGTGTGTGTGTGTGTGTGTGTGTGTGTGTGTGTGTGTGTGTGTGTGTGTGTGTGTGTGTGTGTGTGTGTGTGTGTGTGTGTGTGCGCGCGCGCACATTTTTACAGTCTATGGGTTGTGCTATCACAGGTGACATCACCTATTTAAAAGTCCATATATGGTTATTCCCCAGAATCTCTTTTATGCCCATATATGAAAATCCCTGATGTCATCAACATTTCTGATGTCATCAATCCCAGGCCCTAGCCTGCTTTACCCTACCTTCCCCCAAAACGTTAATATTAAGTCTGTATAATGTAAATGGATATATATATTAATTAACCCATTCAGGCCGGGTACACATTTTAGTGTATGGGAGGGGCTAACAGTACATGTACAGTATGTATCAACATATTTGTTTTTGTAGGCTAATTTCTGATTTGGGCCTAACTATAGGTTAGGCCTAAATGGGTTAATAAAGGATAAAATAAATACAATGTCCATAATATACAGTATGGGCATTCCCAGATGATGCCCTGTTAGGGTACACCCTTATGCCCATATATGGAGATCCCCAGGCATCAAACCCAGGCCCTAACTTGCCAAACTAATTAACATACGTTTTATGCCCATATATGGAGATCCCTGTCCCAATGTCATCAATATTAAGGACATATCTGGGAATGCCCATATTTGGTAATGCCCATACAGTATATGGGCATGTTTTGACATAACATTGTTGACTATCATGCAGGGGTCTCCATATATGGGTAACTGGTCCCATATACATCACTGGCCAAGAATTGGCGCGACCTCGCCCCTTAGGACAAATATTGTTGTGGTTCAGTAGAGTCTGTATTAGAGACAATGCAACTTTGACCCTATCCTCGAGCAGTAGTTCTCAACCTTTTCTGCAACCCAGAAAATATTAATATTTGAACTAGTGACCCCCAAAATAATCATATGGAACTGGGGATTTGTGTGTGTGTGTGTGTGTGTGTGTGTGTGTGTGTGTGTGTGTGTGTGTGTGTGTGTGTGTGTGTGTGTGAGTGGCTATAGGGTCTAACTCTCAGAGAATGTTATATCTGACCCCAGTATCTCTGTGAGAGCTGCTATGACTGTGTGTAGAACAGAACACCAGTATCTCTGTGAGAGCTGCTATGACTGTGTGTAGAACAGAACAGTATCTCTGTGAGAGCTGCTATGACTGTGTGTAGAACAGAACAGTATCTCTGTGAGAGCTGCTATGACTGTGTGTAGAACAGAACAGTATCTCTGTGAGAGCTACTATGACTGTGTGTAGAACAGAACAGTATCTCTGTGAGAGCTACTATGACTGTGTGTAGAACAGAACAGTATCTCTGTGAGAGCTACTATGACTGTGTAGAACAGAACAGTATCTCTGTGAGAGCTACTATGACTGTGTGTAGAACAGAACAGTATCTCTGTGAGAGCTACTATGACTGTGTGTAGAACAGAACAGTATCTCTGTGAGAGCTACTATGACTGTGTGTAGAACAGAACAGTATCTCTGTGAGAGCTACTATGACTGTGTGTAGAACAGAACAGTATCTCTGTGAGAGCTACTATGACTGTGTGTAGAACAGAACAGTATCTCTGTGAGAGCTACTATGACTGTGTGTAGAACAGAACAGTATCTCTGTGAGAGCTACTATGACTGTGTGGAACAGAACAGTATCTCTGTGAGAGCTGCTATGACTGTGTGTAGAACAGAACAGTATCTCTGTGAGAGCTGCTATGACTGTGTGTAGAACAGAACAGTATCTCTGTGAGAGCTACTATGACTGTGTGGAACAGAACAGTATCTCTGTGAGAGCTACTATGACTGTGTGTAGAACAGAACAGTATCTCTGTGAGAGCTACTATGACTGTGTGGAACAGAACAGTATCTCTGTGAGAGCTGCTATGACTGTGTGTAGAACAGAACAGTATCTCTGTGAGAGCTGCTATGACTGTGTGTAGAACAGAACAGTATCTCTGTGAGAGCTGCTATGACTGTGTGTAGAACAGAACAGTATCTCTGTGAGAGCTGCTATGACTGTGTGTAGAACAGAACAGTATCTCTGTGAGAGCTACTATGACTGTGTGTAGAACAGAACAGTATCTCTGTGAGAGCTACTATGACTGTGTGTAGAACAGAACAGTATCTCTGTGAGAGCTACTATGACTGTGTGTAGAACAGAACAGTATCTCTGTGAGAGCTACTATGACTGTGTGTAGAACAGAACAGTATCTCTGTGAGAGCTACTATGACTGTGTAGAACAGAACAGTATCTCTGTGAGAGCTACTATGACTGTGTGTAGAACAGAACAGTATCTCTGTGAGAGCTACTATGACTGTGTGGAACAGAACAGTATCTCTGTGAGAGCTACTATGACTGTGTGTAGAACAGAACCGTATCTCTGTGAGAGCTACTATGACTGTGTGTAGAACAGAACAGTATCTCTGTGAGAGCTACTATGACTGTGTAGAACAGAACACCAGTATCTCTGTGAGAGCTACTATGACTGTGTAGAACAGAACAGTATCTCTGTGAGAGCTACTATGACTGTGTGTAGAACAGAACACCAGTATCTCTGTGAGAGCTACTATGACTGTGTGTAGAACAGAACAGTATCTCTGTGAGAGCTACCATGACTGTGTGTAGAACAGAACAGTATCTCTGTGAGAGCTACTATGACTGTGTGTAGAACAGAACAGTATCTCTGTGAGAGCTACTATGACTGTCTGTAGAACAGAACAGTATCTCTGTGAGAGCTACTATGACTGTGTGTAGAACAGAACACCAGTATCTCTGTGAGAGCTACTATGACTGTGTAGAACAGAACAGTATCTCTGTGAGAGCTACTATGACTGTGTAGAACAGAACAGTATCTCTGTGAGAGCTACTATGACTGTGTGGAACAGAACAGTATCTCTGTGAGAGCTACTATGACTGTGTGTATAACAGAACACCAGTATCTCTGTGAGAGCTACTATGACTGTGTGGAACAGAACAGTATCTCTGTGAGAGCTACTATGACTGTGTAGAACAGAACACCAGTATCTCTGTGAGAGCTACTATGACTGTGTAGAACAGAACACCAGTGTCTCTGTGAGAGCTACTATGACTGTGTGTAGAACAGAACACCAGTATCTCTGTGAGAGCTACTATGACTGTGTGTAGAACAGAACAGTATCTCTGTGAGAGCTGCTATGACTGTGTGTAGAACAGAACAGTATCTCTGTGAGAGCTACTTTGACTGTGTAGAACAGAACAGTATCTCTGTGAGAGCTACTATGACTGTGTGGAACAGAACAGTATCTCTGTGAGAGCTACTATGACTGTGTAGAACAGAACAGTATCTCTGTGAGAGCTACAGAACAGTATCTCTGTGAGAGCTGCTATGACTGTGTGGAACAGAACAGTATCTCTGTGAGAGCTACTATGACTGTGTAGAACAGAACAGTATCTCTGTGAGAGCTACTATGACTGTGTGTAGAACAGAACAGTATCTCTGTGAGAGCTACTATGACTGTGTGTAGAACAGAACACCAGTATCTCTGTGAGAGCTACTATGACTGTGTGTGGAACAGAACAGTATCTCTGTGAGAGCTACTATGACTGTGTGGAATAGAACAGTATCTCTGTGAGAGCTACTATGACTGTGTGTAGAACAGAACCGTATCTCTGTGAGAGCTACTATGACTGTGTGTAGAACAGAACAGTATCTCTGTGAGAGCTACTATGACTGTGTAGAACAGAACACCAGTATCTCTGTGAGAGCTACTATGACTGTGTAGAACAGAACAGTATCTCTGTGAGAGCTACTATGACTGTGTGTAGAACAGAACACCAGTATCTCTGTGAGAGCTACTATGACTGTGTGTAGAACAGAACAGTATCTCTGTGAGAGCTACTATGACTGTGTGTAGAACAGAACAGTATCTCTGTGAGAGCTACTATGACTGTGTGTAGAACAGAACAGTATCTCTGTGAGAGCTACTATGACTGTGTGTAGAACAGAACAGTATCTCTGTGAGAGCTACTATGACTGTGTGTAGAACAGAACACCAGTATCTCTGTGAGAGCTACTATGACTGTGTAGAACAGAACAGTATCTCTGTGAGAGCTACTATGACTGTGTAGAACAGAACAGTATCTCTGTGAGAGCTACTATGACTGTGTGGAACAGAACAGTATCTCTGTGAGAGCTACTATGACTGTGTGTATAACAGAACACCAGTATCTCTGTGAGAGCTACTATGACTGTGTGGAACAGAACAGTATCTCTGTGAGAGCTACTATGACTGTGTAGAACAGAACACCAGTATCTCTGTGAGAGCTACTATGACTGTGTGTAGAACAGAACACCAGTATCTCTGTGAGAGCTACTATGACTGTGTGTAGAACAGAACAGTATCTCTGTGAGAGCTACTATGACTGTGTAGAACAGAACAGTATCTCTGTGAGAGCTACTATGACTGTGTAGAACAGAACAGTATCTCTGTGAGAGCTGCTATGACTGTGTGTAGAACAGAACAGTATCTCTGTGAGAGCTACTATGACTGTGTAGAACAGAACAGTATCTCTGTGAGAGCTACTATGACTGTGTGGAACAGAACAGTATCTCTGTGAGAGCTACTATGACTGTGTAGAACAGAACAGTATCTCTGTGAGAGCTACAGAACAGTATCTCTGTGAGAGCTGCTATGACTGTGTGGAACAGAACAGTATCTCTGTGAGAGCTACTATGACTGTGTAGAACAGAACAGTATCTCTGTGAGAGCTACTATGACTGTGTGTAGAACAGAACAGTATCTCTGTGAGAGCTACTATGACTGTGTGTAGAACAGAACACCAGTATCTCTGTGAGAGCTACTATGACTGTGTGTGGAACAGAACAGTATCTCTGTGAGAGCTACTATGACTGTGTGTAGAACAGAACAGTATCTCTGTGAGAGCTACTATGACTGTGTGTAGAACAGAACACCAACTTCCACTGACTAAAGCCCGAGGTCGCCTCCTGTGGGCACAACAGCAAAGACAGCAGCAGCACTGGACTGAGCTGAGACTGCAAGGATAGACTGCATGTCTCCCTGCTGCGGACCGCTCTGTCTCTCACTCTGTGTTACAAAATGCATTGTTGTCTTTACTCTGAACGCAAGGCTGCAGGTTTTACCAACTACACTGAATCTCTCCATCTGGTTTCCAGGCAGTCTTGCTCCTCACTGTATTCATCATGACAATGAGCAAATAGCAGAGACCATGTCCCACATCTTAAATGGTTGTCATGTATACAGGGGACTCTACATAAGTAGGCATGACAGAATAGTGGATTTGATATCAAAAGATATCTCTTCTATGTTTAGGTCCTCCATCATGCTGTATAAGCACTCTACTGTGAAGCCGAGCATGTTTAACCTGTGTATTGATGATTCTGTGTTCTCTAACATTACAGCATGTTTAACCTGTGTATTGATGATTCTGTGTTCTCTAACATTACAGCATGTTTAACCTGTGTATTGATGATTCTGTGTTCTCTAACATTACAGCATGTTTAACCTGTGTATTGATGATTCTGTGTTCTCTAACATTACAGCATGTTTAACCTGTGTAATGATGATTCTGTGTTCTCTAACATTACAGCATGTTTAACCTGTGTATTGATGATTCTGTGTTCTCTAACATTACAGCATGTTTAACCTGTGTATTGATGATTCTGTGTTCTCTAACATTACAGCATGTTTAACCTGTGTAATGATGATTCTGTGTTCTCTAACATTACAGCATGTTTAACCTGTGTAATGATGATTCTGTGTTCTCTAACATTACAGCATGTTTAACCTGTGTATTGATGATTCTGTGTTCTCTAACATTACAGCATGTTTAACCTGTGTATTGATGATTCTGTGTTCTCTAACATTACAGCATGTTTAACCTGTGTATTGATGATTCTGTGTTCTCTAACATTACAGCATGTTTAACCTGTGTATTGATGATTCTGTGTTCTCTAACATTACAGCATGTTTAACCTGTGTATTGATGATTCTGTGTTCTCTAACATTACAGCATGTTTAACCTGTGTAATGATGATTCTGTGTTCTCTAACATTACAGCATGTTTAACCTGTGTATTGATGATTCTGTGTTCTCTAACATAAATATTAGACCTTATGTTTTTACACTTGGGAAAAAATAGCCAGTTTTATATCAAGGTGCCCACTCCTCCTTAGTGCCCACTCTTCCTCCCGTCTGGCCCTCATCCATCCATCTAACTCCAGAGTCCAGACAGGACCCTACATCTCACATCTGTTATACTAGCCATGTCCACACACACACACACACACACACACACACACACACACACACACACACACACACACACACACACACACACACACACACACACACACACACACACACACACACACACATATATTCAAAGACATGTACACATTTTCATGCCTTTTCAAAACACACACACACGTTCAACTGAAGTCAAGTTGCACAGCAGTGCAGCCATAGTTATGAGTGAGCAGCTACAGTCACAGTGACATCATGATACCGCGCCGCACTTTCCTACCAGATTAAAAAAGCCTGACCCAAAGCTCAACATACCTGACTAAATGAGCCCAGCCCAGCCTCACCGCCCCATCGGGTCCCATCAGGCTTTCTAAATCTACAGTAAATAATGACACATAAAGGGGTGTCACACCAAACTCTGGGCCCTGGGTACAAGGATTCACTGAGGGCCCCCCATGAATGTTCTTGGGGCAGCATAGCTCAGGGGTAGAGAAACTGGTATTAGAGCACGAAGGGTATAAATCCCGAAGGGTTCCCAGTTCGAATCCGGGCTCCCCCTGAGTTAATGTCGAAGGGTCCTTGGGCAAGACTCTGAACCCCACATTGCTCCCTGTGAGCTGGTTGGTGCCTTGCATGGTTTCCTCCGCCACCGGTGTATGAATGTGTGTGTGAATGGGTGAATGTAATGCACAATCTATGTAAAGCGCTTTGGATTAAAAGCGCTATATAAATGCACCATTTACCATTTACCATTCTTCATAGGTGGAGGGGTGTTTAACCCATTTAGACTGGGAACGCCCACAAAACGGTGAAAAGTGATGACTCATCACTTTTCATCACTAAACCATCGTTTTCTGGGGCCATTTGTAGCCCAAGGCATGTTTTTCTGGGTATTTTCCTCCTTTTTAGAAAATTGATGGGAGTCCAACTTGATTTGGCCGCTGTGGCGACCCCAACCGTCGTCGACTCGGGCGCCCTAGCTAAATCATTAGAGCAGCCCTGGGATACATCTGTGCATAATTTGGCGCTTTAAGACAAATTTGCATGAAATTATCATTTGCTCCCCTTAACACTTTGCCGTCCGATATAGAATGGTGGTTGGTAGATTAGCTGTGAAATTTCTATTATTGTATTGTGATCTGAGACATAATATTATGTTTATAAACATGACCCCGCCGCCCTTCCTTCTAGGACAGCGCCGTTGTTTTTTCTTTTTTTTTTTTTTTAAGGTCAGTAGCTCACCGTGATTTTCTCGATCTCCGTTGGGATAGAATGGGTGTTTTGGCCGATCATCGATCTCCCCGTGCGTTTCGCGTGCGCGATCCGTTCACGTAAATGTCCCCGCAAATAATCCATGTGTGACTCAAGAGCAGAACTGAAAATTTTCGCTAGCATAGCCCCTAGCATGGCTGCTGTAGAAGCACCAGGGTACAGACAGTAACCGAATGGGGGAATATGCCTTGGAAAAGGAAAGGCCAATGACATCACTTCTGCTTCATGTCAGCCCAGCCATGAGCTATCGATGCACGAGTGGTGACTAGGGAAGGATAGACGATCGCCGATTTAGGGATGAAAATCATTTATTTCGGTAAATACGGGAAAGTACGGGAAAAGACGATTGGCTGCCCCTCCCCCCCTAGGAAGTTCGATATAGTACGGTTTTAACATTAAGGGGCTCCCCGTGGCTTGGAAAGGGTTAAGGCCCCACACTATAGCCTAGTTCCAGACCCTGAATCGCTAGCCACACCCCTTTAATTTTTTTGTTTCGGCTGAGTGTCAGGCTACCCACACTATCCAGTCTCACCTGTGTTCTGCTGCTGTTGTACAGGATGAAGACACTGCAGCTCTCACATGATTGGACACAGGACCTGTCAATAAAAGACCACGTTATCAGCACAGATTGTGATTGGCTTAGAGAGCGCTGTTGATCATTTATGGACCACGACTCCAGAAGATTTCACCTTCTCTTTTCCTACATTTATTTTAATTATAAAATATACAATTTGACACATTTAAAAAAAAAAATATATATATATATATATATATATATATATATGTGTCCATGATGATATCATCACGGTGTAATTTGCAATAGAAACCCCTAAACCAATCATCAGTTCAAGACAACACACTTCTTATTTCCACACAACTCCTCTAAAGTCTAGGTTCTGCCGCTGTGTAGAACTGTTTTTTTACTTTAAAAATGAATACTTTCCTGCAAAAAAATAAAAAAATAAAACAGTATTTTTCGGCCCGCGCTATGCATGGGCGAAAAACAGAGGGGGGCCCACGTGGAGGGGGGGCCCAGGTCTTTGATCTTGACCCCCCCCTCCCAAAAATCTTTACGACGGCCCTGCCGATTTGAGAGAGGAGACAATCACTGATAACCATCTGATACCGCTGATAACCGATATGCAGCCGATATGCAGCAGTGAAAACAGCTCTTTTTCTGTGTGCATTCAATTGTGTAAATATTTTGCACTGTTATGATTTTTGCACAAAGCTACAGTCAATTCAATTCAATTCAATTCAAAGGGTTTTATTGGCATGAGGAAACATACGTTTACAGTCACACTGTCACCAGCACAGGCAGCTGCTTTCTTAAACCAAGGACTTTATTCAAGACTTTTTAAACTACCCGTAATTGCCGGACTATAAGCCGCTGCTTTTTTTCCCATGTTTTGAACCCCGCGGCTTATACAACGGTGCGGCTTATATAGAGATTTTTACAGCTAACGGCCAATTAGTTAGTTTTACAATGGTCTTTAACAAGGATTTATATATTGATTTATACAGCTAACGTCCAGCAGGGGCGCTCTAGCAGGAAGCACACCTGCGGCTTATAGTCAGGTGCGGCTTATATATGTAAACATTTGTTTTTTGTTCTAAATTTAGCTGGTGCGGCTTATATTCAGGTGCGGCTTATAGTCCAGCAATTACGGTACTCTGAGAAAAGGAGTAATTTGCAGTGACAGTAATTAATACTAGCAGCACCACTGGCATCACCAAGAGAACAGGTGATGGTGACTTGACTAGGATGGAATAATGTTGCTCTATCAGTATTTATGTCTTTGTTGATGCTGCTACTGTATGTGTTTATGTGGATACACTGAACTTAATGTTGTTGTGTGTTCCATATACAGGGACCATAAACATCTTATCTTATGTGATGCTGTTTAAGTACCATGCATATAAACATCTTATCTTATGTGATGCTGTTTAAGTACCATGCATAGTCACTAGGGGTGCTACGGTTCACGGTATAAAACAGAACCGTACTGTACGCCCTGCACGGTTCAATATGCCTTCATGAACTTTCAGTTTTACAATGAATTAATTTATTACAACTGGCCAGCCACTGTGCATCATGCACCATCTCCACTAACAGTGCTGTACACAATCCCGCCCCGCGAGTAAATAATGTCCAAATCACCGTAGCCCCACCTACTCTGTAACAAGAGCCGACATTCACACTCTCAGCAGAGCAGAGCAGTTACTTGAGAGTCCTCACAGAGACGGAAAAACCAAACGAAGCAAGCGGCGGTATGGAGGAGAGACCAACGTTTATAGAAGCACCGTCTTCCTTTCAGTCAGCGGAGCGGTGTGGGGACATTTCAGGTTCCCTTCCCACTGAGCATGCCGTCTAAAAGTGGTCTAATAGTGGTATAGATTTGAACGTTTTTTAGTCGTCTAAACTTAAACTAGACGACTAATAGACTTCTAATAGTCGTCTAAATATTGACGGTCTATATACTCTGTTGAGTATGATGATGCGGGAGAGAAAACAGTGGACCGAAATAACACAATGTGCAAGCATTGCTTTAACATCTCATCTCTAACATCTCAGCCGTCATCTGTCGCTCTCTCAGAACAGGACAGCACAGGTAACCTCCGCAAAAAAACAACAACAGTCCACCATAAGAGATGCTTTCAATGAGCCTTGCAGAATTAACTCACAGAAACACAAGAATACAACCTGTGCAGTGGGGATGTTCATAGCAAAGGACATTCTCCATGGTTGGGGATAAAGAAGCGTGGGCTAAAGGAACCGTGGCCCCCTAATAGTTAAAACATAAGGACGGAGGGGGAGAGCGACGCCTTGACTCCTCACACACACACACACACACACACACACACACACACACACAGTTTCCGTTCTCGCAGCCATTTTGGGACAGTTCTGACAAAAGTACAATGTTACACGTTGCTACATCAAAACGAAAATAAACTTTACCAAAATGCCAAAGCCTGCTATAATAACTTAAACACTGTAAAAACGGGCTTTAAAACCACTGCAGGAAGCACAGAAATACTGCAAATGAAAAACAACCAAAAACAACATGTTGTGAGCAGCAGTAATAATGGCTACACACACATTCACTACACATTATTAAACTCATACAAAAACTACATTTGTGGTAAAGAAGCTTAGTTTTACACTACAAAGTGCTCACAGTGAGCATGTTTTGATGCTGTTTTTACCTGATAAAAGCGTGGATAAAACAGGACAAAAGAAGTCAGAGTCTCTTCTGGGTGTTGTTCGTTGTTTCTGTGTTGTTGCTCTCTTGTTCATCTCAAGGAAATTGGTTGCCTGTCTCTCTGGTGGATGCTGCCACCTTGTGGCTAAAGGTGGCATAGGTCTGTTCCTAAGATGTAAGTTCCCTGCTCATTCCAACACACACTAAGGCTGTGTAGTTAGTGTTTCGTTTTGAGAGGGTCGTTCCCCCTGAAAAACACGTTTTGGCATGAAACGGTTAAGTTTTGCGCATTTGTGGTGCCCCCTATGGGTCGAAGTGGAAATGCTTTTGGGTATATGTTCAGTATAGCGCCCCCCAAAATTTGGTGTTGACTGGATGTTTCGTTTGTGATTTATGGCTACTTCTTACAAAACGGGCTCCTCCCGCCAACTTTGGAACCCTGTTACGGAAGAACGGTATGGACTATCAAAACATCGTTTAAATATGTTTATCGCATGAGTCCATAGATCGTGTGTATTGATTTTTGTGACATTTGGAGAAAATATGTAGGAAAAGGAGCAAAAAGTGTGTTTTGAAGGAAATTCAAAATGGCGGAAAATCTATCCCTACGCAAATGGGCGTGGCCTATATGAGGAGATGCGTCATGACCCAAGGAATCCAGGGAAAAAGGAATTTTAATTTTCCGACCCACGGTTCAAGAGTTACAGGCCGAAAGGTAAAGTGGACTGTTATAGCGCCACCATGAGGCCAACTGACGAAATTATTTTTTATTTAATCCTTGATATCATTATAAATCTCCTCTCCAAGTTTTGAAACTGTAGCCCCTATGGTTTGCGAGAAAAAAAATATTGAATGTGAGTTTTTGCTATTCCCATTATAAGTCAATGGGTAAAAATTTAGGGTCGCACTTCAGTTTTTTTGAGAAAAAAAAGTTTTTTGAGAAAAAAAAGTTTTTTGAGAAAAAAAAAATTTCTGAGAAAAAAAAATGTTTTTTGAGAAAAAAAAATGAGAAAAAATTTTTTTTTGAGAAAAAAACATTTTGAGAAAAAATAATTGAGAAAAAAACTTTTTTGAGAAAAAAAAACTTTTTTGAGAAAAAAAAACTTTTTTGAGAAAAAAAAACTTTTTTGAGAAAAAAAACTTTTTTGAGAAAAAAAAAACTTTTTTGAGAAAAAAAAAACTTTTTTGAGAAAAAAAAAATTTGAGAAAAAAAAATTGAGAAAAAAAAAATTTGAGAATTTTTTTTTTTGAGAAAAAACAAATTTTTGAGAAAAAAAAATTTGAGAAAAAAAAATTTTGAGAAAAAAAATTTGAGAAAAAAAAAATTGAGAAAAAAAAATGTTGAGAAAAAAAAATTATGACACCAGCCGCGAGTCTGTACGACAAACGGTTCATGAGTTATAGAGGCACTTCCTGTTTGGCGAAGGACACTTCCTGTTACAGAGGGGGCGGGGCTTAATCAATTACAGCTCATCCCTATTGGCCGGAAAAAGACCAAAGTTGTGTGTGCATTTTAAAGTTTAAATCACGTTGCTAGGCAAACGTATGGCAGAGTTATGTGGCGCCAAAGTTTCTGGGTTTTTTTCTGGGTCCCCCATTCTAAGTCAATGGGGTTTTTGGGCGTCGTTTTTTGCGAATTACATCGCAATCGTATCGCGGATCGGAAAGAAAAGTAATAGCACACCATTCCCGGCCGAGCCGCACATTTTGATGTTTATTACGTGCCGAAGTTTCCCCCATTCTAAGTCAATGAGGTTTTTTGGCGTCGTTTTTTGCGAATTACGTCGCAATGGTAACGCGGATCGGAAAGAAAAGTAATAGCACACCATTCCCGGCCGAGCCGCACGTTTTGATGTATATATTGCGGCGGTGGCGTAAATTGTGCGGCAGTTATTACGAGCAGAAATTTGCAAGAACATGACTTACTGACTGACTGACTTAAGTATGGCGGATTACAATAAGTGTTCTGCTATTGCATAGCAGGCACACTTAATAATTGCACTTCAGTGCGTCTGATTTAACGTTCCACTCATACAACTCAGACAACTATGCGCGACTACTTTTGAGCTTGCAGATCCGATATAAACTTGTCTTCATCAACACCAAGACCACAACGTAACCCTAGCAAGTTGGTTTTAAGCTCTTTTTTCCTCTTTAAAACGGGATCGACGCTGACGGGGTCCGTTTTGTAAAATCCAAATTTCGCATTTTGTTCCCTGTTGAAGAACAAGCTTCTGTGACTGTGTCTGTCAGCGTGCGTGTGGAACTTATGGATGTTACACCGACATCGGTTTGACAAAGAAATGTGTGACTGCATCGCATAGTTGCATTGGGTAATGTTACTCAGACATTGGTGTCACACATTTCGGTTCCAAAGGAATGTCGGTGTAACATCCATGCATGCGGTGTGACAGCGCGCTGTCTTTTCTTTTCTTCATCGGCGACCATTCTGATGGCTTCATGCTTGATCTTGTTGTTGTTGTTGGCTTGTTAATATTAACACGTGTGTGAGAAGGAGGTGACGCTATCACGCTGGAGTGGAGCGAGACACACGGTCCCCCCCAAAGGTACAAGATACTCTACACCTCCAAGATACCCATGTACCTGACAAACTACTTCCTAAAGGTCAAGGATGTTCACGATCACAACACCAGAGGCAGCCCCACTAATAATCATCAATCATTAAAAAATAAAAACAGCTGCTTCAGGTTGACGATTGAACATGTTGGACTCAAACACCAAGTCACGTTTTAATTGTTAACTGTGAGCTTGTAGATCTGATATTTACAGCTATTTTCAATGCTGTCCGGACACGCACCTGTGTGTGTGCAGTGGTGGAAAAAGTACACACATTTTGTACTTAATTAAAAGTATCAATACTGCACTGTAGATGTACTCCGTTACAAGTAAAAGTCCAGAATTCAAAATGTACTTGAGTAAAAGTATGAAAGTATTGGCATCAAAATGTACTTAAAGTACCAAAAGTAAAAGTACTATAGATGCGACGCGTTGTGAGCTTGTAGATCTGCTATTTTCAAATAGCTAACTTATGCAATAGGGCTAATGTGGTCCATGCATGTTTTATAATATTATAATTTATATCTGCAAAGTAACTAGTAACTAAAGTTTTCAAAAATTGTAGTGGAGTAAAAGTACAATATTTGGAACCGAGATGTAGTGAAGTAGAAGTAAAAGTATTGGAAATTGGAACTACTCAAGTAAAGTACAAATAGCTCAAACGTGTACTTAAGTACATTACTTAAGTAAATGTACTTAGTTACTTTACACCACTGTGTGTGTGTGTGTGTGTGTGTGTGCGTGTGCGTGTGCGTGCGCGTGCGTGTGCGTGCGCGTGTGTGCGTGTGCGCGTGTGTGTGTGTGTATGTGATGAATTAGTTAGAGAATAATAATATCTCTGTAAACAAACTGTGTATATCCATGACACATACTATGCAGTATGCACACATGCAGGCAAACATAAATGCACACACACACACACACACACACACACACACACACACACACACACACACACACACACACACACACACACACACACACACGCACACACACACACACACACACACACACAGGAAGAGTGTGCACATAAACATTGTGGGCACACCAATAATCACACAAAGTGGCAGTGACCAGGGTTGCCAGATCAGAATGACAGTTTCCAGCCCAAGCACAACTTAAACCCAGCCCAATTCAATAAAAACCAGCCCAAATCGGCCAAACCCATGTTAAACCGCAAAATCGAACCGCAAAACCGAGTTTGAAACACAATATATAAGCCTACAGATACAATATTTTTCTCTCGCACCGGCATTAAACCGGTGACAGTGACACACTACATGCAGCTGCACCCCTAGATGGATCAGTATCCATCTCCCGCCCTTAACGTACGCACAACATGGCCGTTATTGGATCAAATAAATGTCCGGTCTAGAGTGGATACGTAAACAGTGCATGTATTATGGGTGTTAAGGACTGGATACAGCGAGTAGGTTGTTTCTAGACCGGGTCAGAGCACTGAGCAGTAGAAAGAAACCATGTTTTACACACTGTACTGCGTGAAAAGCTGGTGTCTTGAGGCTAATAAAACCAGCCAGATATGTTAAAAACAAGCCCAAACTTTAAGTCCCCGCCCAATGCAATTTTTTCCAGCCCAATGAGTTTTAAAATAGCCCAATTGTCTTGTGCAGAGCTGCACAAGAAAAGGAGCCTATAAATTATAGCCTACTATTCTGATAAACATGAAGTCTGTGCATTTTTCATTTTGGGTTGAGTGTGTAGATCATCACAACTGTATTTCAGGCTTAGGCTATGTTGTATAAATGAATAATTTGATTAATTAAAAAAATTATAAAAATATATTGTATTATTTTTTAAAGAGACTCCAGACTCTACTCGGACTCGTGGTTAAAGTGTGTGTGTGTGTGTGTGTGTGTGTGTGTGTGTGTGTGTGTGTGTGTGTGTGTGTGTGTGTGTGTGTGTGTGTGTGTGTGTGTGTGTGTGTGTGTGTGTCCAGGAGAAGCAGGGTTTCAACAACAACAACTTTAATCAACCTACGATGACAGCTTGAGTAAATACATCAGTTATCTTTCCTCCATCAGTATCGTGTTGCACAAGTATACGTGTTTTCTCCCTTTTTACTGTTCTCATGCGACCAAAGAACACAGGGTGACGAGGGTGTGACATATTTATCTGTGCCATCTTCCTTCTATGACCCACCAGTTAATCAGACAGCAAGCTGACATTCCTTGTCTATCATTTTGCCATTGGGCTGTAAGTGACATTCCTCACCTATCTTTGTGACATTTGGCTGTGCATCAATCAGAATGGTTCATATAGTTCAATAGTTCATGTACACCACTGAAGAAAACAAATCATTATGATAATTGTAAGCTGCTGTGACACCATAGTGACGGAGGCTGCATGTCAAAGAAAACTAACCGATATATTTCATTAAGCTGTCATCGTAGGTTGGTTTATTATTGTTGCTGTAGACACCCTGCTCATCCTGTTGGCTTGGAGATACAGCTTATGTCACGAGGAAAACTTGAGGAAATCTTTTTCCACTATAGGACAGATTGAAAATAACTTTTATAACTTGACTTTTAGCCACTTAAACCCCAGCACCCATATTCTGGGGATGCTGGGGTTTGTAGCCGATCTGAGCTTGTAGATCTGCTAGAGCCTGCAAGACCCCAGATGAACCCCCAATGACTGGGGCACCCGGCGATTCTCACGAGACCGCAACCGACACCTTGGGTCCTTGAGGGCTACTGAGAGCACTGGGTGAGACTCTATGGCTATGGGCTGGGGAAAGCCAGAGGAGACTTTGGTGGAATCCTGACGTGCAACTCGGTCGTCCGATCTGAGTATAGGGTCAAAAGATGAATCTAACTCTCGAATGATTCGCTCATCAAACCCCATAAAAGGTGTCGGTTGATACTGTATAAACAGCAGGACCCACCTACAACTCACCTACCGAATCAATAGCCCTGAAAATGGATGGCGCTGGAGCGATGGACCCATACCCGGCCGTCGCTGGCCATGAAATGCCGCTAGGGCTACGCTGTGACGAGTAGGAGGGCCACCGCGATGGCACAGAAGCCGTGTGTGCAGATCTTGATGGTAGTAGCATGTTCAAAGGGTTCCATGTGAACCCTAGGCTCCCACTCGCCATATCGATGCACAACCTGTCGTGCCAATAGGGCTGCAAGTCAGATTGGCAGGGCTGTTGTGTGTCTTGGCTGTACTAACTATGGGGTCTTACAATCACCCCTCCCGACCCCCCGAAGTGTGAAGCGCGTCCTTGCGCTTCACACTTCGGACCGACATGCAACCTGTAGTACCAACAGGCACGTGCAGAGTGTGGGGGGGGGGGGGGGGGGGGGCTTTGAGTGCTTGGCACCTGCCCTTTTGCCTCAATGTGCACTTTTTGATACAAAAAACCTCTTTGATACTAAGTTATATGTACTACTAGCTACATTTCTGGTGTGAAATGGCAAGAGGGACCCCCACAAAAAGACCACCCCCAAAATCGACACGTGCAGAAGCACCCTTTTTTGAGGTCCGAGCACCTGACCACTCAGTGTTCTCTGCACGGCCCTGCGTGTCACTGCCTATAAGCCAGTCAATCTAAGCTAAAAAAGGGCCTGACCCAAAAGAAATTGCAATAGTAACGGTTCAAGGTTTTTTATGATCCTTAGGGTCATCCAAAAAACATGTTAAAAGTTTTCCATTATATTCTTAGTGGATCAAGGTGAATTCAGGGGATTCAAGTTTTGGTCCCTTCACTTACAATACAGGAAAAAAAGACCCCCAAAAAATCTTCTTTAAGTAGCATGTGAGGGGGTCTAACTAGGGTTTTTTCATGATTCTGAATCCATTGCAAGCATTTGTTTTGCACGAAAAACTTTCCTCAGGCTAGAAATGGACCCACAAACTATGGTTTAGTGATGAGTCATCACTTTTCCGGGGTCAGCTCAGTTTTTTGGGGCCCATTTTCTGCCCTAGGAATGTTTTTTGTGCAAAACAGATGCTTGCAATGGATTCAGAATCATGAAAAACCCCTAGTTAGACCCCTCACATGCTACTTAAAGAAGTTTTTTTGGGGGGTATTTTTTCCTGTATAGTAAGTGAAGGGACCCAAACTTGAACCCCTTATATTCACCTTGATCCACTAAGAATATAATGGAAAACTTTTAACATGTTTTTTGGATGACCCTAAGGATCATAAAAAACCTTGAACCGTTACTATTGCAATTTATTTTGGGTCAAACTTCAGATTGACTGGCCTACTATGGCTGAGCCTGATTGGCAGGGCTGTTGTGTCTTGGCTTATATGGGGGCTACACTTGCACTCAACATTATGTAAATGTACTTTATTACATTATAACTTTACAACATCTACCAGGTGAACCAAAGTCCTCTCTTTAAGATTTTTGGAGGGGGGGGGGGGGGGGGGGGGGGTAGTGGGAAAAACACATGTCCAATTTAGTTTTTTGGGTGGGGTGGGGTGTTTATTTCATGCAAAGTACCGACTCCCAATACAAAATATCTCCCAAATGACCCAATGCACCATCCCTGAAATGGGCGTAATCATAAAAAAAAAAAGTTTACTTTTGTCTTTTTTCTTTTTCAATAGGTAGAAGAATCTTGCCTCCTCAAACAGTAAACAAACACTGACTTCAACTTTGCAACTTGCCCACAATTTGTCTGTCCTCAACAATGGGTAGGCCTACTAACTAATCCATCCAAAACTAAAAAGCATGTAGTGAAAATGTAATTGACAAGAAACAAAATAAGATTGACACATGTACAAAAATATGCATGCATAGAACAGTAAAACACTGACTGGAACCTGTAAACATACTTTCTTAATAGTGACAGTGCTTAGCAAGTATAGGCCTAACCAAATGTGTTTTATGTTCTGCTTTGATAGGAACTTGAATGAATGAATGAATGAATGAATGAATGCATGAATGCATGAATGAATGAATGAATGAATGAATGAATGAATGCATGCATGCATGCATGCATGAATGAATGAATGAATGAATGAATACAATAAAATTAGGGAGATCGAGCTACAGGCAAAGGGGGAACATAGTTATTATTAATGTGGGGTCGTGCTTGGTCTTCCTCCTCGGGCTCAAAGTAGCTGACAGAGTACAACATCTTGCATTGGGCCTGGTGTACAAGATACTCTACACCTCCAAGATACCCATGTACCTGACACACTACTTCCTAAAGGTCAAGGATGTTCACGATCACAACACCAGAGGCAGCCCCACTAATAATCATCAATCATTAAAAAATAAAAACAGCTGCTTCAGGTTGACGATTGAACATGTTGGACTCAAACACCAAGTCACGTTTTAATTGTTAACTGTGAGCTTGTAGATCTGATATTTACAGCTATTTTCAATGCTGTCCGGACACGCACCTGTGTGTGTGCAGTGGTGGAAAAAGTACACACATTTTGTACTTAATTAAAAGTATCAATACTGCACTGTAGATGTACTCCGTTACAAGTAAAAGTCCAGAATTCAAAATGTACTTGAGTAAAAGTATGAAAGTATTGGCATCAAAATGTACTTAAAGTACCAAAAGTAAAAGTACTATAGATGCGACGCGTTGTGAGCTTGTAGATCTGCTATTTTCAAAT
>NC_137812.1:6561090-6583590 GCF_963921795.1 Nannobrachium achirus
CGGCTAAGGAGTGTGTAACAACTCACCTACCGAATCAATAGCCCTGAAAATGGATGGCGCTGGAGCGATGGACCCATACCCGGCCGTCGCTGGCCATGAAATGCCGCTAGGGCTACGCTGTGACGAGTAGGAGGGCCACCGCGATGGCACAGAAGCCGTGTGTGCAGATCTTGATGGTAGTAGCATGTTCAAAGGGTTCCATGTGAACCCTAGGCTCCCACTCGCCATATCGATGCACAACCTGTCGTGCCAATAGGGCTGCAAGTCAGATTGGCAGGGCTGTTGTGTGTCTTGGCTGTACTAACTATGGGGTCTTAAAATCACCCCTCCCGACCCCCCGAAGTGTGAAGCGGAGTTCTCACTCGCCAGACCGACATGCAACCTGTAGTACCAACAGGCACGTACAGAGTGGGGGGGGGTGGGCTTTGAGTGCTTGGCACCTGCCCTTTTGCCTCAATGTGCACTTTTTGATACAAAAAACCTCTTTGATACTAAGTTATATACTAGCTACATTTCTGGTGTGAAATGGCATGAGGGACCCCCACAAAAAACCACCCCCAAAATCGACACGTGCAGAAGCACCCTTTTTTGAGGTCCGAGCACCTGACCACTCAGTGCTCTCTGCACGGCCCTGCGTGCCACTGCCTACTATGGCTGAGCCTGATTGGCAGGGCTGTTGTGCGCCGGGTCTTGGCTTTACTATGGGGGCTACACTTGCACTCAACATTATGTAAATGTACTTTATTACATTATAACTTTACAACATCTACCAGGTGAATCAAAGTCCTCTCTTTAAGATTCTTTTTTTTTTTTTTTTTTTTTTTTATGAAAAATTGGGGGAAAAGTGGGAAAAACACATTAGTCCGATTTAGTTTTTTGGCTGGGGTCACGGGTAGGGTGTTTATTTCATGCAAAGTACCAACTCCCAATAGAAAATATCTCCCAAATTACCCAATGCACCATCCCTGAAATGGGCGTAATCATTTTCAAAAGTTGAAATTTTTAGGTCATTTATCCCCCCACCCTACCAAAAGTTCAGTGCAACTCTATGGCACCCCTGGACTTGCGTCACAGCACCCCACTGTCTATAGTGTGTCTATGACCAAGGCTACACTAATCTGGATATTTTTCTAAACTCTGAACAAACTAATTAGTAGGGGTGTGACGATATTCGATATATTGCGATATTCAATATATTGCAAGAAATGTCATCAACGATATATATAACAGAAAATTAACAAATAAACAACATAAAAGGCAAAAATCTGGAATTATACATTCATTCCATAATCTTATAAGATTATTGTATAAATTGGCTAATAAGTAGAAGAATCTTGCCTCCTCAAACAGTAAACAAACACTGACTTCAACTTTGCAACTTGCCCACAATTTGTCTGTCCTCAACAATGGGTAGGCCTACTAACTAATCAATCCAAAACTAAAAAGCATGTAGTGAAAATGTAATTGACAAGAAACAAAATAAGATTGACACATGTACAAAAATATGCATGCATAGTGCCTCCTCCAAACAGTAAAACACTGGCTGGAACCTGTAAACATACTTTCTTAATAGTGACAGTGCTTAGCAAGTATAGGCCTAACCAAATGTGTTTTATGTTCAGCTTTGATAATAATAAAATACAATGAAATGAAATCCGTATCAGTGGTAATAGGAACTTGAATGAATGAATGAATGAATGAATACAATACAATTAGGGAGATCGAGCTACAGGCAAAGGGGGAACATACCGGTAGTTATTATTAATGTGGGGTCGTGCTTGGTCTTCCCTCCTCGGGCCCACCTTACCGATCATCACCACGAAAGCGTGGGGTGGCTCAAAGTAGCTTACAGAGTACAGCATCTTGCAATGGGCCTGGTGTACAAGATACTCTACACCTCCAAGATACCCCTGTACCTGACAAACTACTTCCTAAAGGTCAAGGATGTTCACGATCACAACACCAGAGGCAGCTGTTTGTTGGTATGTATTGTTTTGTCTTCATGTGGGGACTACGGATGAAATTTAGCATTCTTGCTAATTCCGGCTTATTTACATTGCATTCATGTAGTGTTCATTAATATGCATTGTCCCGTCTAAATAAACAAATAAAGTAAAGTAAAGCTCCACTAATCATCATCAATCATTCAAAATAAAAACGGCTGCTTCAAGTTGACGATTGAACATGTTGGACTCAAACACCAAGTTACGTTTTAATTTCTGTGAGCTTGTAGATCTGATATTTACAGCTATTTTCAATGCTGTCCTGACACGCACCTGTGTGTGTGTGTGCGTGCGCGCGTGCGTGCGCGCGTGCGTGCGTGCGCGCGTGCGTGTGTGTGTGCAGGTGATGAATTAGTTAGAGAATAATAATATCTCTGTAAACAAACTGAGAATTTCCATGACACATACTATGCACACATGCAGGCAAACATAAATGCACGCATGCCACACACACACACACACACACACACACACACACACACACACACACACACACACACACACACACCTGGCCTAATTATCACCATACAGACACCATGTTCATTTTGTTCTCATGTTATAGCGCATCGCAGGGAGGTGCTGGAATTAAGTAAACTGCCCATTCCATTAATTTGCACCATAAAGATTTCATTATCAGGCAGACAGGCATGAAGTCGTAACAATTCAATGTACACTTCCACTAGGATGCTGGTTGTAAAATGGTTCTATGTGTTCCTTTCTAAAACGGCTAGTTCCATCCTCGATTTTGATTGGCTGGTTGCCGCGGTATATGATACTATAACCCACACCTTGAATCAGTTTATATCAAAGCCAGGTGCGTTATTTTTTTCCACTGTGCCGTGAGGCTGAACTAGAGAAGCGAGCGTTTGATTTTCTCTCAAATCCTGCCGTGCGGGTGTTTCTAAGCACTGCCCGCATGCATAGGACAGTGACTGAAAGTCTCTGGGCGGGGCTTGTAAAGGCAACAAGCGCCCTCTATTCTCCAGGCACATACTCGCCTGTTAGTTTAGGTTGCTATGCTAGCGTTTTTATGTGATGTTCACCCACATAGCAGCTAAATCTGGATGAAAATAAACGTGTATGGATCGAATATGGTTCTTAACATGAGACTGATCTAACACATAAGTGTTGTTTCCCTATTTCTTGGCAAAAAGAATGATGTGACGTTATAAACACATACTGGCTTCCGTAAGTTCCGTTCCTGGATGTGGCTGGTAAACAAGGAAATGTCTCTACCTGGTGGCGGAGAAGTGTACTTTTTTCTTTAAATAATGCAATGCTATGATTTTCATGTTGCAATATTGTGACCGTTTTAGAAAAGCAATAAGCCACGCAAGGCTTGTGGTTACCGGGGTAGTATACACCGGCTGAGAGGGTCGGCGCCTCGTGTTTCCCAACACCTCTCAGCCGGTGTATACTACCCCGGTAACCACTCGCCTCTTGTGGCTTATTGCTTTAATAGAAACCCCAAGTATGTATGCAATCACTCTATTTTTAGTAAGACATGTTTTAATAACGATCCCACGAGAAGAACTGAATTACCGCATTAGACGCAGAGGTGTAAAGTAACTACCGTAATTACAGTTACAGTTTACAGTTTAGGCATTTAGCAGACGCTTTTAATCCAAAGCGACTTACAATAAGCAGATAAAACATCACAATAATAAACAAGATAATATATAAGAAAAAGAAGGTGCGCATCAGCAATGGTTTTCTCAGTGGAGTGCTAGACCTAAAGTCAAATTTACATAAAAAATAGGAATTAAATTCCAAAAAGGTAGCACATCCCTAATGCTTACGAGTTTCGGCTAAGAGCCTTCGTCAGAGCATCAGCTCTGACGAAGGCTCTTAGCCGAAACGCGTAAGCGTTCCTTTTTGGTGTGTGCCAATAAATAAGTGGAAATGTGAGTACTTTGTCCTCCTGATTTAAACATTAGGGATGTGCTACCTTTTTGGAATTTAATTCCTATTTTTTATGTAAACAAACAGAATTGTTCATTGCAGAATCCTTGTGTGTGTGTGTGTGTGTGTGTGTGTGTGTGTGTGTGTGTGTGTGTGTGTGTGTGTGTGTGTGTGTGTGTGTGTGTGTGTGTGTGTGTGTGTGTGTGTGTCCAGGAGAAGCAGGGTTTCAACAACAACAACATTAATTAATCAACCTACGATGACAGCTTGAGTAAATACATCAGTTATCTTTCCTCCATCAGTATCGTGTTGCACAAGTATACGTGTTTTCTCCCTTTTTACTGTTCTCATGCGACCAAAGAACACAGGGTGTGACATATTTATCTGTGCCAGCTTCCTTCTATGCCCCACCAGTTAATCAGACAGCAAGCTGACATTCATTGTCTATCATCTTGCCTTTGGGCTGTAAGTGACATTCCTCACCTGTGACATTTGACTGTGCATCAATCAGAATAGTTCATACACGTACACCACTGAAGAAAACAAATCATTATGATAATTGTAAGCTGCTGTGACACCATAGTGACGGAGGCTGCATGTCAAAGAAAACTAACCGACATATTTCATTAAGCTGTTATCGTAGGTCGGGAGTGGCTTATTGTCGGTATCAGCCGGTAACACGCGGGTTTTTTTGGTATCTTTATCCTCCTCCTCCTTTTTTTCTTTTTCATTCTTCTCTTTTTTTCACAGCCGCCCCCATATTTACTTTAGACAATATATATTAAATTCTAAGAACGTTTCGAGTACCAGTTTGATACAAGAGCGAATAAGCGCTACACTTCTGGAATCCTGACTTAAAGTCGGATCCAGGCCTAATAACTTTATCTAGCCGCCCCGTTGCCACCGTTGCCACCTCCTACTTGAGGAAATTATGAGATGTTTGTATGAATTATAATATTAAAAACATACATTTACCACTTCAGCTGGGTTTGGGACCACAAAGTCGTTGGATGATGATGAAAAAGTACTTTCTGATCTTTGCAATCAGGGACCCTCCGACCCTGCTACATGGAAATGTGGATATCTACTGGAGATGTTTCTGGAGACCGTTTATTACGACCGAAGGTCGCTGTATTCCATGAGAAATGTCGCAGCTTGTCTCCGTCTGTCTGTCTGTCTGTCTGTGTCAGTCATTCGGTCAGTCTCAGTACACATTTGTACAGTCTATTGGATCCCTTGTCACTGTGACATCACTCTGACATCATGCTCTGATGTCACTGTGATGTAGGGGAACAACTCTTAACAGAATGGGTTTGCTGCTCTGACATCACGCTCTGGCTTCATGTCCCTTTTATGCCCATATATTTTATCATATTTTATGCCCATATATAGTCAACAATGTGATGTCAGAACATGCCCATATATGGGCATTCCAAGATCACACTTGCAAATTAATTACATCCTTGTCCGTTTAATGCCCGTATATGGAGATCACTGTCCCAGTGTCATCAATATTAAGGGCATATCTGGGAATTCCCAGATCACACTTGCAAATAGATTACATCCTTGTCTGTTCTATGCCCATATATGGAGATCCCTTTCCCGATGTCATCAATATTAAGGGCATATCTGGGATTTGGAATGCCCATATTTGGTAATGCCCATATGGGCATGTTCTGCCAATCTCAACAGGCATACCCTGAAAAACCGTGTCGCTTGAGTGACCTTCCTTCCGTAACCTTCCTTCTGTAACCTTCCTTCTGTACGGGAGTGATGTCAGTGTGATGTCAGCGAGTTGTGACATCACTTCCTTTACGGGGCGGCTACACGAGATGTGGATAACACTATATATGGAGATAGTCCAGTCCATCATGTCATATGGGACTACCGTCATAGACAGTAGCCAAAAAAGAAGGATACACAAGACTAAGAAAGACAAAAAAAGAGAAGAATAAAAAAGAAAAAAAAAGGAGGAGGAGGATAAAGATACCAAAAGGAGAGAGAAGAAAGGGTGGATGAGGTACAATGTGTCTCAGAAAAGAAAATGTAACTAGGAGGTGGCAACGGGGCGGCTAGATAAAGTTATTAGGCCTGGATCCGACTTTAAGTCAGGATTCCAGAAGTGTAGCGCTTATTCGCTCTTGTATCAAACTGGTACTCGAAACGTTCTTAGAATTTAATATATATTGTCTAAAGTAAATATGGGGGCGGCTGTGAAAAAAAGAGAAGAATGAAAAAGAAAAAAAGGAGGAGGAGGATAAACATACCAAAAGGAGAGAGAAGAAAGGGTGGATGAGGTACAATGTGCGGTATCCTCCTTGTCAAGCTCGACGTTGGGCATTTGGACCTATACATGGAGAAATGGAGCGAACCTGTTTGGCCTAAACATGTAGATGTGGTACAGATTGACTCATATTTGGACATACAAAGTATGTCATGTGACATCACTTCCTGTACAGACAGTCAGACAGACAGCCATTGACTCTGGCCTAACAATGGCTACTGTCTATGACTGTAGTCCCATATGACATGATGGACTGGACTATCTCCATATATAGTGTTCTCCACATCTCCATGTTTAGGCCCTATCGCTCACACCCTAGGTGGGGTTGGCGTTAGGGCCTTTCTGTGTGGAGTTAGCATGTTCTCCCCGTGTCTCCTAGGGTTGATACCCTCACAAAAACATGAACAAACTCCCCCCAGAATGACAACAACTAGAATCGTCAGAGAAACGCTGTGGTTGGCCAGATCGCATGTCACCCTGAGGTCGCATTCCACCCTCAGGTGTCTTACTAGTATTGGGTAACTGGTCCGATATACATCACTGGCGCGCACACACACACACACACACACACACACACACACACACACACACACACACGCACACACGCACGTATGCACACACACACACACACACACACACACACACACACACACACACACACACACACACACACACACACACACACACACACACACACACACACTAATAGTGGCCCTCTGGGGAAATATGGCCGTCTCCATCATCAAAGTTGCCCACTCCTGGTCTAGGTTTTGGAGAAGGGAATGAAGCCGTGCATGCTTGTGTGCCTGCATGCCTGATGCCTCACAGCATCTTCTGTCCCCCTCTTGGCCCTTTAGGCCAGCGGTTCTCAAACACTGTTGTCACGGGTCACCTCTGTAACTAACTGTTTCATCCACAGCATCCCTGAATGACATTGGTACTTTACAGAACCTTACATCTTTGTCAAATATGTAAATCTTTCCCCCTAAGATACAGTTTATGTCACAAGGAAAACTTGAGAGAATATCTTTTTCCATTATAGGACAGATTGAAAATAACTTTTATATTTGGCTTTTAGCCCCTTAAACCCCAGCATCCATATTCTGGGGATGCTGGGGTTTGTAGCAGATCTACAAGCTTGTGAGCTTGTAGATCTGCTATTTTAGGTCAAGAGACTTGGTAAAAAGATGACACCAAAAGTTCAGTGGCAACTCTGTGACACCCCTGGACTTGCCTCACGGTACCCCACTGTCTATAGTGTGTCTATGTCTATAGTGGTGAGGTTCTGAGGGGCCGGCCCGGGGTAAGACCAGGGGCCCAGTTGTCCGGATTTAAAATGAAGCAACCACAGTTTACAGTTTACAGTTTAGGCATTTAGCAGACGCTTTTAATCCAAAGCGACTTACAATAAGCAGATACAAAACATCACAAGATAATATGTCAGTACATCAACAGCAATATAACAAGTGCAAATGGATATCTATCTAGAAAAAAACACAATATAATCAAAGTTCTAAAAAACCTAAAAACAAATGCTAACTATCTTCATGTATGGTCATTGATTTTCTGTAGTGCTACAGGTTTAGGTGGAGTCTGAAGAGGTGAGTCAAACTCAACTCAACTCAAGTGAACTGAAAGTACCTATGATTGGCCGCTAGTTACAGTACGCTGTTCTGGCAAAAGAAACAACATGTTCTCCATAGGATTCCATTCATTTCCCCCGAAACTTTTACATTTGATTTTCTTACCTTAATAAACATTGTCATAAATACTTTATGGTTCCTGTCGCTAGTTTAAAGCCTCATTTCAATCACCATGATATGCGTATTGTGAAAATATGGTCCAATGGTATGTTATAATTGATGTTATGGCAGGGTATGCTGTAGGAGGGGCTTGTGATCACTGATCATAGGCTTGTGATGATTCTTCTTTGTGTGCTTTATTTTTGGCAGGCGCTGAACACATTTACCCAAGTATCCCTGCCGTTGCACCTGACCGTTGGCAGCCAATAGTGTGTGTGTGTGTGTGTGTGTGTGTGCGTGCGTGCGTGCGTGCGTGCGTGCGTGCTTTGTGTGCATGCGTGCGTGCATGCGTGTGTATGTGTGTGCATGCGTGATGTTTTACATGCGTGTTTGTACGTGTGGCAGGTGATGAATTAGTTAGATCAGGGTTCTTCAACATTTTCATGCTAAGGACCCCTTAGCTGAGAGAGAGATGAAGCAGGGACCCCCAGATACCATATAGTTTCATTGTTTGACAGCAGAATCATCAGTGTATTTTGGATTCATGTCAATTTGTGTTTTCAGATATTTAACCACTTGAACCGTCAATACTTAATAAACGTAACTTTTCACTCTGTACTTAGTGTGCTATATTTCCCCCTCTACACCAAACCTCTTGGCCGAAAATAGCCGATCTACAAGCTCACAACGCCTCTAAGTGTGAATAATTGTGAGCTTGTAGATCTGCTATTTTTGGCAAAAGTTCTCCGAATATGGACGTTAGGGTTCAAGTGGTTAATATATATATATATATAAAAAAAAAAGGTTTATATCACTCAAAGATTTGAAGGACCCCCTTTAGTAACCGCTAGGGGTCCCGGACCCCAGAGTTAGAGAATAATAATATCTCTGTAAACAAACTGAGAATATCCATGACACATACGTATGCACACACACACACACACACACACACACACACACACACACACACACACACACACACACACACACACACACACACACACACACACACACACACACACACACACACACACACACATGCACCATAAAGATTTCATCATCAGCCATGAAGTCGTAACAATTCAATGTACACCTCCACTAGGATGCTGGTTGTAAAATGGGTCTATATGCTCCTGTAGAAGCCCCAAGTATGTATGCAATCCAGTGCTTACTTTGCCAATGAATAGGTGCCGGACCCCAGGCTTCGTACTGGCTGCGTGCATAAACTGTCGCACAAGTGCAACATTTACAGTTTTCTTCTTCTTTTTTACTTACATTTACCCACCCTGTATAACATTAGCAGCAACATTTGGCACATGTGGCCCATCAGAACACTGGTAATCTATCAATTTGGAATGATCAATCTGAATAACTGGCATAAAAAAAATAAAAAAGAGGTTTGGTTACACTTGCTATGCATCCTATTTCTATAAGCAGATTATAATACATTATAGTAATGTGTATACTGCATTATAGACATACAGTAGGATGCATAGCAAGTTACCGAATTGTTCATTCATTGCAGAGTCCTTTTTATGTGTGTGTGTCTGTGTGTGTGTGTGTGTGTGTGTGTGTGTGTGTGTGTGTGTGTGTGTGTGTGTGTGTGTGTGTGTGTGTGTGTGTGTGTGTGTGTCCAGGAGAAGCAGGGTTTCAACAACAACAACATTAATTAATCAACCTACGATGACAGCTTGAGTAAATACATCAGTTATCTTTCCTCCATCAGTATCGTGTTGCACAAGTATACGTGTTTTCTCCCTTTTTACTGTTCTCATGTGACCAAAGAACACAGGGTGTGACATATTTATCTGTGCCAGCTTCCTTCTATGACCTACCAGTTAATCAAAGCTGGCATTCCTTGTCTATCATTATGCATAAGTGACATGCCTCACCTATCATTGTGACATTTGGCTGTAAGTGACATTCCTCATCTCATTGTGGCATTTTGCATCAATTATAATGTACACCATGATGGAGGCTGCATGTCAAAGAGAACTAACTGATGTATGTCATTAAGCTGTCATCGTAGGTTGGTTTATTATTTATGCTGTAGACACCCTGCTCACTCTGTTGGCTTGGACACACACACACACACACACACACACACACACACACACACACACACACACACACACACACACACACACACACACACACACACACACACACACACACAGGTTTGCAATTGCTACTTTGTGGGGACATTACACATAGTCTACTATCTTTGTGGGGACATTCCATTCATTTTAACCCTAACCCTAAACCCTAACCCTAACCCTTAACCTAACCCCTAAAGACCTTGTGGGGACGTATTAATTTGTCCCCACATGTTTTTTTCCCTGGATTGTACTATCTTTGTGGGGACATGAGGTCCCCACAAAGATAGCTTTGCAAGCACACACACACACACACACACACACACACACACACACACACACATATTCTAACAATTTATGTATGTCCATTGTCCACATGATCAGAAGTACACAAAACATTACAAGTGCAGTTTGATTACATTCACAAACTTATGACACAATCCATTACACGAATGTCATACTGTATATTTTCTCCGTCATATGTGGCGTCCGAGAGTCAGTACAACAGGGAGAGTACAACACTTCGCCAGACCTTTTGTCTCGTCTCTGGACATCCCAAGCTGTCCAAACGTCACATGTGTGAGCATGTCCCATGCAGGCTGCTGGACTACCAGAGAAAGCACCATCGCCCGGTGAAAAAAGCAACAGCCAGCCGCTCCCTCGGAACTGGAAGTCCACCCATCTCTCCTCCGACAGCGGAGTGAGCGGACAGATACACCGCAGAGAGTTCGCTGGGCGGGGACTATAAGCGTTGCTCTCATGGGCCTGGCTGCATGGTCCACACACCGCGGCCCCAATGGCTGAAGCACTGCAGGGAAGTCACTATAGGTCCAGTTGTTTCTCCCCCCGGCAGCTGTTCACGTGAGGGACGGTCAGGCAGCACTGGTTGTCGGTGGACCACATCTTTCCTTGTTGATCGTGATCAAGCTAAAGCATAGCCAAAGCATTGGGAAATGAGCCAAGAAGTGAATTATAAAACAAAAAGCCAGAAGCCGGAAGAAGAAGACTAAACACTAAAGGAGGTCAAGCTTTACTCTCTGGGATAGATGCCCTCCATGATAAATTCTGTGCCTTGGTAGACCTCATGAAGCTGCCTTTTCCCCCCAAATGTTTAATCCTATTCACCATATTCCTGGCCATTCTATGGAGGCTGCCATTTTCCTTTTACAGAGGGCGCTGGAGCATTTTTCTTTGTGTGCTGCTTCATAAAAATCTTTTCACTTCCTCCCAAGTAAGGAAGTGACATGGAATTGTCTGTTGCCAGATTTTGCCAAAGAAATAAGCCCAACAGAAGCAACTACAGTAGACTATACTACTTTACATTCACATTTGAAAATAGCAGATCAGCAAGCTCACAATGTGTCACATTGCGACACATTGTGAGCTTGTATATTTGCTATTTAAAAATATTGAGGGAAAACATTTTTTTGAATATTTTTGAAACATTTTTACAACATAAATCTGTGTGGAGGTCCCTGGCACCACATATTTTCAGATGGGGGTCTGCGACTATGGACAAATATGTAATCTGGGGTCCTTGATGTGAAAAGATTTGTGAACCACTGGTTTAAAAAAATATTAGAAAGTAAGGCCAATAAGCAACAATTTTTTTAGAGACACAAATTGCTTATTAGAACGCCAACTACTGAAACTTTGATGCAAGGACAACAGGAAACCAAATGATGTTTTTCAGGCCAGCTTTTTCAGCCTCCGCCTCTTTCAGGATATGAACTGGAAGCCAGGGGCGGGGCCAGGAATAACGTGAATAGGCCTATTGTTCATCTGAATTTGCAGTTTTTTGTGCTATTTCTTGTTGTCTGATGTGTTTTGATTAACTTTGAAGCACATTGTTGTTATTATTATTATTACGATTATTAAGATTATTATTATTGTATGATGTTCCTTGTCACACTTTTGGGTGCTGCAGCCACTGTTTGAGAGTTTTTAATCAGACTGTCATTGTTGACATTCCTCTCCTATCAATGTGTAATTTGGCTGTGCATCAATCAGAATAGTTGAGCTCATTAATGGTGTCCCTTTAAAAACAATTAAGCTGTCATTGCTGACATTCCTCACCGATTATTGTGTCATTTGGATGTGCATCCATCAGAAGAGTTCATTCATTGCGGTGTCCTTTATAAAATAACCCTAGCTGTCATGTTAGTGTGTGTGCGTGCGTGCGTGCGTGCGTGCATGCGTGTGTGTGCGTGCCTGTCAAAAACAGTACATGATTGACATGCTGTATGATTGACTTTGGGTCATCAAAGGTCAATGGCTCCAAACCTATCACTGTTTATAATATATTAGATAAACATAATACATTATGATATATTATATATTATATATTCATAAGATATTATAGCCTATTATAACCAACACATATTTTGCACAGCTTTTCCCTTGATGTTGTCCAATAGGAATTTAGTATCTGAGCTGGTGTTTAACCCTAGAACACTAATGATAGGGGAATTTTACCCGAACAATTGTAATTAATGTGATTTTCTTAAAGGAGTAGTTCACCACTTTTCAACCTGTCTTCATATAATAGGTCCTCACTAATGTTCATGATAAAATATCACAATTTTTTTCTACTCAGTCCAAGTCTCCTAGGAGAGCTGTGGGAAGTTCAGAATCCATCGTCTTGTGACATCATCATTTTCCCCCAAAAAAAAATGTAATCAATATTTTTGAAAAAAATATTTAGATTGTTATTATTGCGAGAACAATGGCTTCCACTTTAAAATTGCAACTTTTCAGGAATAGAAAGCCTGCAGTTTCTATAAGCTGGATTGGCAATCGATGATGTCACAAGACGATGGGTTTCTGACTTGCCCACAACCCACAAAAAAATAAAAAATAAAAAAATATATTTATTTACTATTTTTGAGTGAGTACCAATTATATGAACATAGGTTGAAAAGTGGTGGAGTGCCCCTTTTGTTGCTTATGTCTGAGGTGGGTGGGTCTTCAGGTACCTTCAGGATGCTCATTGATGTAGTGGAAGGTGTTTTTTTCTAGTTTTTTGTTTTGTTTCTAAAGGCAGGTCTTCGGGTGATTTTCACCCAGCGCATACTCTCACAATTGGCAGTTGATGTAATTGCGACCGTAAGGTCGCAGTTTAGTATGAAAACCTCCACCGGCCGTCCGTCGGTCACACGTGCGGTCGACCGCACGTCACACGTGCGGTCGATGTGTGATGAGGTCACGATGAGTCATCTATGCCCAAATATAGATTTCTAGGTCAGATGGCCCATAGAGTTTGTGATGTCAAACCTAGCAACCCAATATAAACAAACCTGATGTCAGACCTGAAGTATCCTTTTATACCCATATATGGAGATACAGAGATCTCCATATATGGGCATATTAGAAAGCCCATATATGGGCATATACGGATGACATCAGGGATATCCATATATGGGCATAAAAGGGACAAGGGCTTACAGTTAAGAGATCTCCATATATGGGCATATCAGAAAGCCCATATATGTTCATATACTGATGACATCAGGAATATCCATATATGGGCATAAAAGGGACAAGGACTTACAGTTAAGAGATCTCCATATATGGGCATAAAGGGACAAGGACTGTTACAGTAGATATAGAGATGTCCATATATGGGCATAAATGAACAAGGACTGACAAACACTGAGATCTCCATATAACCTAAGGGAATATAAGGGACGAGGACTGTCAGCTTGTAGACCTATTTTTTAAATATTGTTGTACATTAAAAACTTGAAATGGGTCGTTCTGCATAGTACTTGGGATTTGTTGATGTAAATGTTCACATAGAGTGTAATAATTGGTAAAACAAACTTTTGGCCTATTTGTGGAGATAAGCGACCAACGGTCGCTTATCTCCCGATTAGGGAGTCTTACTGGTTAGAATGTTCCTGAACCATTCTCATATGTACCAGGAACGGGTGGACCAAAGGAGAAGTTCCAAGCTGAGACGGAGTTAGGGTTATAGTTATAACCGTACTGAGACATTGTTCAGGGCGGCAGTGTCTCTGGGGTTCGATCCCGGGCTACCCCAGAGTTAGTGTCAAAGTGTCCTTGAGCAAGACTCTGAACCCCTAGTTGCTCCCGGTGAGCAGGTTGGTGCCTTGCATGGTTCGCCGTCAATGGTGGCCAATGTGTTTTAATGTTGGTCATACAAAACAAGATATTGGTCAACGCCTCTGTCAACAACTTTATAATTACATCGCCATCTGTCCGCATTCCAATGACTCACGGAAGGTAAGACTCACGGAATGCATGTCGGCAAAAAACAAAGAGAAAAATGCAGGTAGAAGAGTATATAAGATGGCTGCATGCGCAGCATCCTTAGAGCGCTTCAGGATGAAGGCTGCTGGTGCCTTGCTGCTCTTCCTCTTCTGTCTGTGCTCGGCTGACACTGACGTTCAGTTCCAGCTGAGCATCAAACATCATGAGAACCAGGGAACGTTTGAGCTGAGCCTCAAAAACCATGACGACCAAGGAACGATGGAGCTGAGCCTCAACCACCACGGCAAGCAACCGACAAACAAGAACACAGGTAAGGATGATGGAGATGATGATGTTTGTACAAATGATTTAAAGGGATATTACACTTTCAAAATAACTTTTGGTCATTTCATCTAATCAGGCTTTTGGGAACACCCAGGAGAGTTTTTGAATTTCTTCATTCAGTATTTAGATATTTGATATTCATTTCCCCCCATTTTCCCACTTCCAGGACCTGCCTATACAAACCCATTATAACTTCAAACTCCATTTTAACCATGATAGATTCAATGAAAACAACTTTCCTTTTTTCTGGTGACTCCTGACACCCTCCGAATATGTGAGCAGGCTGTGTTTTTTCGATAACATATTCTATAATTCTATAAACTGTTTGGGGAAATGAAAATGATTAAATACAATAAAAGATTATAAAAAATAAATGAAAAGTTATCAAAAAAACACGGCCTGCTCACGTATTCGGAGGGTGTCAGGAGTCACCAGAAAAAAAAGGAAATTTGTTTTCATTGATTCTATCATGGTTAAAATGGAGTTTGAAGTTACTGGAAGTGGGAAAATGGTGGGAAATGAATATCAAATATCTAAATACTGAATGAAGAAATTCAAAAACTGCCCCGGGTGTTCCCAAAAGCCTGATTAGATGATTAAATTACCAAAAGTTTTTTTGAAAGTGAAATATCCCTTTAACCTCTTATCCAGGTTGTTTGATTATCAGTATCTTTTATCTTTTTTACGGTTTCAAGTTCAGTTTAGCCAGTATTTACAGCGGGTTTGCTTCAGTGTAATTAATTATTTGATTGATCAACTATTATGCCTTATAAATATAATAACTGTAAACAAATTCGAAGTTGAGGCTATCATCACAACAAGGTCAAGAGAAGCTGTTACTTCACCACCGCTCTAATGGACATGTCCACAGTTTGACATTGTTCGAGGCTTTCAGACCATTTTTGGTGCAACAAGGTTCCCCTCGTTGACGTTAATTGTTTTCACCTGCCAGACCGGGCTGCCTACCCAGATTTAATCTTTTGCATTTATTTGATTGCTTTTAAATGTTAACTTTGATACAACTTTATTTATTTGTATTTATTATTAGTAAAAGTATCAATTCTGCAATGTAGAAGTAAAAGACCGGAATTCAAAATTTACTGAGAGGGAAAAAGTATTGTTATCAAAATGTAACTTAAAGTAGGCTACCAAAAGTAAAAGTACTCGTTATGCAGTATATCCCATTTCAAGTTTTCAAATGTATAGAAATATTTTGAAAATAGTAGACCTATAAGCTCAATGCATTGAAAAGCTTTTTTCTTTTTTTTTGCATTTGAAAATACTTACTGTACACTACTGGAAATCAAAGCAAGATACTTTTGCGAGTGAGTGGGGCTTCATACTGCACATTGAACACTCCCAGAGAGGCCAGAACATTATTCCATTCTTTTGGATCCATTTTGAAACATAATTATTTGAACTTTACGATTTATTTTAAAAATACATTTGTTATCAAATTTATTTTGCTATACATGCTCTTTAACATCAACACGTATGTTTCAGAAGACGACAACAAAGAGACTGAAAGTGAGACGGGGTTGGAAAGAAGTGGACAATGTTCAAGTGAGAGAGGCTGGGTCAAAACCTAGTATATGGATGTTATAGAGTCTATAATGTGTTAGGCTATATGTAGATATAGAATTGAGTCTACAATTATGACAGACACTGGGTCAAAACCTGATTTATATTCAATTTTATTCAATTGTCACTTCGTGTCACTCTCTCACTCTCTCTCTCTCTCTCTCTCTCTCTCTCTCTCTCTCTCTCTCTCTCTCTCTATTTATGAGTTCCCAGAAGTTATCTTTTTCGTATTAGTATCAATACTGCACTGTAGAAAATACTGAAAAAGTCTGGAATTCAAAAGTAAAAGTACAAAGGTATTATGATCAAAATGTACTTAAAGTACCAAAAGTAAAAGTACTCATTAGGCAGAATGTCCCAATTCAAGTTTTCAAATGTTTACAAATCTTTTGAAAAATAAAAAAAGTCACAATGCGTCGCATCGCAATGCATTGTGAGTTGTCGTGCAGTAGAAGTAAAAGTATCCTGGGTTCGATTCCTGCCGGGGGAAGCTGTGGGCGCTGGGGGCGTGTTCCTCCACCCGCGTCATCAGCACCCACACACCCTAGGTGGGGTTGGCGATAGGGCCTTTCTGTGTGGAGTTTGCATGTTCTCCCCGTGTCTCCTTGGGCATATGCCCTCACAAAAAAACATGCAGTAGTCCTGGTTTCTATACTATCTCCCCCTAGCCAGCCAGGTGCTCCCCAATGTCCCCTGGCGCGGCAGGGGGAGAGCGGAAACCAGAACTACGGGTTAGGTAGTCACCGGGTGAGAAAAATGGGTTGCAAAAACCGTGGGATAAAAATATTAGAAGATGAGAGGTTGACCATTCAGAAGTATTTATGATTGACTTATTAATGTTAATGCTGTGCTGAGATACATTAAGTGGTTCTCCTTTTAGTTGACCTTGTACCCGTGATTTGTGCTGTCATGAAACTGTACTTTTTTATTGCAAACTGCTAATAAACTATTCAATCAATCAATCAATCAATCAATCAATCAATCAATCAATCAATCAATCAATTAATCAATCAATGATTTCAGCCAACACTGATGAGCTGTTCAGTATCAATACTGCACTGTAGTAATACTCTGTTACAAGTAAAAGTCAGGAATTTAAAATATAGGCTACTTGAGTAAAAGTACAAAAGTATTGGTATCAAAATGTGCTTAAAGTACCAAAAGTAAAAGCACTCAGTAGGCAGAATGTCCCATTTCAAGTTTTCAAATGAATACGAATCTTTTGAAAATAGCAGATCTACAAGCTCAAATGTGTTGCATGACGACACATTGTGAGCTTGTAGATCAGCTATTCATGGAGAATTGAATTGATGGATATTTTTAGTTTTTGTCACATTCCTAAGACAATAATCTGATGACCAGCAGTGTTCCCTATGGAGACACAAAGAGTCTCATCAAAGTTATATATAGAGTAAAATATGTTAATAATAATAATTATTATTATTTTAATTCTTTAGATCCCCCTGGTGATCTTGCTGGAGTCCCTGCTGAATGTAGACTCTGTTTGAAAACTCATACTTATGCTTATTGTGTGTCGTCGGGACTCTGCCCCCATCCATCCTCCTCCGGTAAGCACTCAAGCTGATTTCATGGCACCTTAAATTGATTAAAATGTTACAAAAATGTTTTAATACAAGCTCTATCAAAGTAACTAGTAACTAAAGTTTTCAATAATCTTAGTGGAATAAAAGTAAAATATTTGGATCTGAGGTGTAGTGGAGTAAAGAAAAGGTATTGGAGATTGGAAATACTCAAGTAAAGTTCAAATCCCTGAATACTGTACTCAAGTACAGTACTTCAGTAAATGTACTTAGTTACTTTCCAACACTGTGGCTATGAGAGGTTGACCATTCAGAAGTATTTATGATTGACTTAATGTTAATGCTGTGCTGAGATAGATAAAGTGGTTCTCCTTTTAGTTGACCTTGTACCAGTGATTTGTGCTGTCATGAAACTGTACTTTTTTCTATTGCAGACTGCTAATAAACTCTTCAATCAATCAACCAATCAACCAATCAATCAATCAATCAATCAATCAATCAATCAATCAATCAATCAATCAATCAATCAATCAATCAATCAATGATTTTAGCCAACACTGATGAGCTGTTCATCATGGACACCTTTACTTTAGTAAAAGTATCAATAATACTGCACTGTACTAATACTCAATACAAGTAAAAGTCAGGAATTTATATGCTACTTGTGTGTGTGTGTGTGTGTGTGTGTGTGTGTGTGTGTGTGTGTGTGTGTGTGTGTGTGTGTGTGTGTGTGTGTGTCTGTGCGCGTGGGGGGGGGGGGGGGGGGGGGGGGGGTGACAATCCAAATCCAAGTAGTCTATCCAAGTAACTAGTAACTACAGTTTTCAAATAATCTTAGTGGAATAAAAGTAAAATGTTTGTATCTGAGGTGTAGTGGAGTAAAGTAAAAGTATTGGAAATTGGAAATACTCAAGTAAAGTTCAAATCCCTGAATACTTTACTCAAGTACAGTACTTCAGTAAATGTACTTAGTTACTTTCCAACACTGTGGCTATGAGAGGTTGACCATTCAGAAGTATTTATGATTGACTTAATGTTAATGCTGTGCTGAGTTCTCCTTTTAGTTGACCTTGTATCAGTGATGTGTGCTGTCATGAAACTGTACCTTTTTCTATTGCAAACGGCTAATAAACTCTTCAATCAATCAATCAATCAATCAATCAATCAATCAATCAATCAATCAATCAATCAATCAATAAATGATTTCAGCCAACACTGATGAGCTGTTCATCATGGATACTTTTACTTGAGTAATTTCTTTTTTACTTGAGTTGAATGCATTGGCGGATTCCACTCTAGGTATTTTGGTGTGTGGGCAACCTTACAAGTAAAAGTCAGGAATTTAAAATAGGCAACTTGAAATTCAAAATGTACTTGAGTAAAAGTACAAAAGTATCTGTATCAATATATAGAATGTCCCATTTCAAATTTTCAATATGAATATTTTTTTAAATAGCAGATCTACAAGCTCACTATGTGTCAAAAAGCAATGCATTGTGAGCTTCTAGATCAGCTATTTACACATGGCCAAAATGTATGGCTGAATACTGTACTCAAGTACGTACTTCAGTAAATGTACTTAGTTACTTTCCAACACTGTGGCTATGAGAGGTTGACCATTCAGAAGTATTTATGATTGACTTATTAATGTTAATGCTGTGCTGAGATACATAAAGTGGTTCTCCTACCTTGTACCCGTGATTTGTGCTGTCATGAAACTGTACTATTGCAAACTGCTAATAAACTATTCAATCAATCAATCAATCAATCAATCAATCAATCAATCAATCAATCAATCAATCAATCAATCAATGATTTCAGCCAACACTGATGAGCTGTTCATCATGGACACTCTTACTTGAGTAAAAGTATCAATACTGCACTGTAGTAATACTCTGTTACAAGTAAAAGTCAGGAATTTAAAATATAGGCTACTTGAGTAAAAGTAAAAAAGTATTGGTATCAAAATGTACTTAAAGTACCAAAAGTAAAAGCACTCAGTAGGCAGAATGTCCCATTTCAAGTTTTCAAATGAATACGAATCTTTTGAAAATAGCAGATCTACAAGCTCAAATGTGTTGCATGACGACACATTGTGAGCTTGTAGATCAGCTATTCATGGAGAATTGAATTGATGGATATTTTTAGTTTTTGTCACATTCCTAAGACAATAATCTGATGACCAGCAGTGTTCCCTATGGAGACACAAATAGTCTCATCAAAGTTATATATAGAGTAAAATATGTTAATAATAATAATTATTATTATTTTAATTCTTTAGATCCCCCTGGTGATCTTGCTGGAGTCCCTGCTGAATGTAGACTCTGTTTGAAAACTCATACTTATGCTTATTGTGTGTCGTCGGGACTCTGCCCCCATCCATCCTCCTCCGGTAAGCACTCAAGCTGATTTCATGGCACCTTAAATTGATTAAAATGTTACAAAAATGTTTTGATACAAGCTCTATCAAAGTAACTAGTAACTAAAGTTTTCAATAATCTTAGTGGAATAAAAGTAAAATATTTGGATCTGAGGTGTAGTGGAGTAAAGTAAACGTATTGGAAATTGGAAATACTCAAGTAAAGTTAAAATCCCTGAATACTGTACTCAAGCACAGTACTTCAGTAAATGTACTTAGTTACTTTTCAACACTGTGGCTATGAGAGGTTGACCATTCAGAAGTATTTATGATTGACTTAATGTTAATGCTGTGCTGAGCTACACAAAGTGGTTCTCCTTTTAGTTGACCTTGTACCAGTGACTTGTGCTGTCATGAAACTGTACTTTTTTCTATTGCAAACTGCTAATAAACTCCTCAATCAATCAATCAATCAATCAATCAATCAATCAATCAATCAATGATTTCAGCCAACACTGATGAGCTGTTCAGTATCAATACTGCACTGTAGTAATACTCTGTTACAAGTAAAAGTCAGGAATTTAAAATATAGGCTACTTGAGTAAAAGTACAAAAGTATTGGTATCAAAATGTACTTAAAGTACCAAAAGTAAAAGCACTCAGTAGGCAGAATGTCCCATTTCAAGTTTTCAAATGAATACGAATCTATTGAAAATAGCAGATCTAGAAGCTCAAATGTGTTGCATGGCGACACATTGTGAGCTTGTAGATCAGCTATTCATGGAGAATTGAATTGATGGATATTTTTAGTTTTTGTCACATTCCTAAGACAATAATCTGATGACCAGCAGTGTTCCCTATGGAGACACAAAGAGTCTCATCAAAGTTATATATAGAGTAAAATATGTTAATAATAATAATAATTATTATTTTAATTCTTTAGATCCCCCTGGTGATCTTGCTGGAGTCCCTGCTGAATGTAGACTCTGTTTGAAAACTCATACTTATGCTTATTGTGTGTCGTCGGGACTCTGCCCCCATCCATCCTCCTCCGGTAAGCACTCAAGCTGATTTCATGGCACCTTAAATTGATTAAAATGTTACAAAAATGTTTTGATACAAGCTCTATCAAAGTAACTAGTAACTAAAGTTTTCAATAATCTTAGTGGAATAAAAGTAAAATATTTGGATCTGAGGTGTAGTGGAGTAAAGTAAACGTATTGGAAATTGGAAATACTCAAGTAAAGTTAAAATCCCTGAATACTGTACTCAAGCACAGTACTTCAGTAAATGTACTTAGTTACTTTTCAACACTGTGGCTATGAGAGGTTGACCATTCAGAAGTATTTATGATTGACTTAAAGCTATACTGTGTAAGTTGCTCAACTAGTGGCTAGTGGCTATATTGCTTTTTTCGGACGTTTTTCGGCCGGAGTCGTCGCGGAACACCGCCGCGGACCACCGCCGCGGACCACCGGAGCGGCGCCGCAAACCACCGCGACCGATAGTAATCCGTGGAGGGGTAGAACGCATGGTAGAACGTAAATTTCCGGCCAGGATTTGTGGATTAAGAGGTTAAAATCCTTCACCATGGTAAACACTGTAGCCAAGCGGAGGCGCTTCCTGGAGACCAGAGCAGATAAGCTGTGATTGGCCGGTAGTGTACCATGTGTGCATGATCGGCGATGTGATTGGGCAACGTATACACAACGTATACAGATGATGCAAATTACGTCATTTTGGCGCGAAATCCCGCCCCTGTCACTGCTAAGAAGAAAACATATAAAGAGAAGGCTTCAGAAGCTGAAAATAACGGAGTGGGTGTTCTAAAACTTTAGCGATTTAACAGTTAGGACAATTTTAAGATTTGTTTTATAAAAAAAGTTACATGGTACAACTTTAATGTTAATGCTGTGCTGAGCTACATAAAGTGGTTCTCCTTTTAGTTGACCTTGTACCAGTGACTTGTGCTGTCATGAAACTGTACTTTTTTCTATTGCAAACTGCTAATAAACTCTTCAATCAATCAATCAATCAATCAATCAATCAATCAATCAATCAATCAATCAATCAATCAAGCAGTCAGTCAGTCAGTCAGTCAGTCAGTCAGTCAGTCAGTCAGTCAGTCAGTCAGTCAGTCAGTCAGTCAGTCAGTCAATCAATCAATCAATCAATCAATCAATCAATCAATCAATCAATTAATCAATCAATGATTTCAGCCAACACTGATGAGCTGTTCATCATGGACATTTTTACTTGAGTAAAAGTATCAATACTGCACTGTAGTAATACTCTGTTACAAGTAAAAGTCAGGAATTTAAAATATAGGCTACTTGAGTAAAAGTACAAAAGTATTGGTATCAAAATGTACTTAAAGTACCAAAAGTAAAAGCACTCAGTAGGCAGAATGTCCCATTTCAAGTTTTCAAATGAAT
>NC_137812.1:6588590-6716090 GCF_963921795.1 Nannobrachium achirus
CCAGTCCCTTCCTGATTCTCAGAATATTACGCCTTCGACTCACCCGATTGGACAGAGGGGGGAAACCAGAATATGCGTTGAGAATTTCTTTGTTCCAGCATAAACGCAAGGTCTGCGTGGAGCGCAGATATCCTCCACTGACATGAAACCGCCCCCTTCTCATTGAAATGCATTGGCGGAACGTGGATTCCACTCTCGTAGGTATTTTGGTCTGAGGGCAGGCTAAGGGTGCCCTCACACCAAAGTACCTATGAGAGTGGAATCCATGTTCCGCCAATGCATTTCAATGAGAGTGAAGCGGTTTCATGCCAGCAGAGGATTTCTGCAAAAAACGCTCCCTTCTCATTGAAATGCATTGGCGGAACGCGGATTCCACTCTCATAGGTATTTTGATCTGAGGGCACCCTAAGGGTGCCCTCACACCAAAATACCTAGAGTGGAATCCGCCACTTCATTTCAATGAGAATGGAGCGTTTTTTGCCAGTAGAGGAAAAACGCTACATTCTCATTGAAATGCATTGGCGGATTCCACTCTAGGTATTTTGGTGTGTGGGCACCCTAAGGGTGCCCTCACACCAAAATACCTATGAGAGTGGAATCCGCGTTCTGCCAATGCATTTCAATGAGAGTGGAGCGGTTTTCACAGAAATCCTCTACTGGCATGAAACCGCTTCACTCTCATTGAAATGCACTGGCAGAATGCGGATTCCACTCTCATAGGTATTTTGGTGTGAGGGCACCCTACGTCTGGAATTCAAAATGTACTTGAGTAAAAGTACAAAAGTATTTGGATCAATACATAGAATGTCCCATTTCAAGTTTTCAATATGAATATTTTGAAAAATAGCAGATCTACAAGCTCACTATGTGTCAAAAAGCAATGCATTGTGAGCTTCTAGATCCGCTATTTACACATGGCCAAAATGTATGGCTGGAGTGGCTAATGTGTGTGTGTGTGTGTGTGTGTGTGTGTGTGTGTGTGTGTGTGTGTGTGTGTGTGTGTGTGTGTGTGTGTGTGTGTGTGTGTGTGTGGGGGGGGGGGGGGGGGGGGGGGGGGGTGACAATCCAAAATATTTGGATCTGAGGTGTAGTGGAGTAAAGTAAAAGTATTGGAAATTGGAAATACTCAAGTAAAGTTCAAGTCCCTAAATACTGTACTCAAGTACAGTACTTCAGTAAATGTACTTAGTTACTTTCCAACACTGTGGCTATGAGAGGTTGACCATTCAGAAGTATTTATGATTGACTTAATGTTAATGCTGTGCTGAGATAGATAAAGTGGTTCTCCTTTTAGTTGACCTTGTACCAGTGATTTGTGCTGTCATGAAACCGTATTTTTTTCTATTGCAGACTGCTAATAAACTCTTCAATCAATCAATCAATCAATCAATCAATCAATGATTTTAGCCAACACTGATGCGCTGTTCATCATGGACACTTTTACTTGAGTAAAAGTATCAATAATACTGCACTGTACTAATACTCAATATAAGTAAGAGTCAGGAATTTAAAATATAGGCTACTTGATTAAAAGTATAAGTATTGGTAAAATAGCAGATCTACAAGCTCAAATGTGTTGCATGGCGACACATTGTGAGCTTGTAGATCAGCTATTCATGGAGACTTGAAGTGATGGATATTTTTAGTTTTTGTCACATTCCTAAGACAATAATTTGATGACCAGCAGTGTTCCCTATGGAGACACAAAGAGTCTAGTCAAAGTTATATATAGAGTAAAATATGTTAATAATAATAATTTTTATTTTTATTCTTTAGATCTCACTGGTGATCTTGACGCCTCCGGCATTCCTCAATGTCTACGCTGTTTGGAACATCACCCTTGGCCTTACTGTGTTTTGAACGGAGCCTGCCTCCCCATCTCCTCCAGTAAGCACTCAAGCTGATTTCATGGCTCCTTAAATTGATTGAAATGTTACAAAAATGTTTTGATACAAGATCAGTGAACAGCAACTGTTTTGATCATGTCATTTATATTTGATCCATACAATGGATACACACTAGTGGAATACTGTATGGACTACTTTTTTAAGTATCAATACTGCACTGTAGATACTCTATTACAGGTAAGTCTGGAATTCAAAATGTACTTGAGTAAAAGTACAAAAGTATTTGGATCAATATATAGAATGTCCCATTTCAAGTTTTCAATATGAATATTTTGAAAAATAGCAGTTACTTGTACTCCTATACTATCCAAACCTCCACCGGCTGTCAGTCCCTCCGTCAGTCTGTCAGACACGTCACTCGTCACACTTTTCCCCTACTCATATCTCTGCCACCGCTGCCCCGATCCATGCCAAAATGTCCACACAAACTCCTGGCCTGCCAAACCACAACCTCCAGGGACCCCTGGAGCTCCAGGGACCCCCAGGGAACCCCTGGCGCTACCGCCAAAAAGTGCAAAAATGTTGCCCTAAAATCACGCAAATCGGTACACACTTGCTCTACACTCATGTCATCAACATGGATCTGTCCCATTTAGCGCCACCTTCAGGCCGATTTTTTAAAACACATTTTTGGACACTACTCCTACAGATTTTGCCCTAAAATCACACAAATCGCTACACAGTATGTCTACACTCATGTCATCAACATGGATCTGTCCCATCTAGCGCCACCATCAGGCCGATTTTTTCAAACACATTTTTGGACACTGCTCCTACAAATTTTGCCCTAAAATCATGCAAATCGGTACACAGTATGTCTACACTCATCTCATCAACATGGATCTGTCCCATATAGCGCCACCATCAGGCCGACCGATTAGGGAGTCTTACTGGTGTGTTATATGTAGACATAGAGTTATAGAGTTTATAATGTGTTATATGTAGACATAATATAAAAGAGAGATATGGGCCAAAAGCTGATTTAAATTCCATTATATTAAAGTGTCAAATCACAAATGGGCCTCAGCACACTTACTTTACGATACGATACGATAGACTTTATTGATCCCACATGGGGAAATTCATAGTTCTCACATGAGCTCAACAAGTAAGGGAAACACGATACACATACATACACAAGAACAGTATCAACCCCAACACACGCTAAGCACATCACTAAAACGGCTAAAAAGCACTTCCCTAGATAAAACACTTAAAAAGCTACCAATAAAATCCTTGCCTGCTAATACTTCATGCGCGTACTACGTAAGTGCACAGCAGAGATAAAGTGCACAGCAGAGATAAAAGTGCACGGCAGAATAAAGTGCAAAGCAAATAAAGTGCCCAGCAAAATAAAGTGCACCGCAAATAAAGTGCACAGAAAAAAGACCTAGCAGTTACTCTATGCCAGATGTAATTTCAAAGTTAACAATGTAGCTTCATGAGTCCTAGATCACAAGCTTCATAAGTTCCTATTATACACCTTAATGGCAGCCGGCACGAAGGAGCCACCAAACCTATCAGTCTTAATTAGAGGGAGTGTGAGTCTCTGGCTAAAAACACTTCTCCTCAGGCTCAGCTCACGGAAGAGGGGGTGGGAGGGGTTGTCCAGGATGGACAACAGCTTGCTGCTCATCCTTCTCTCCGCCACCACTTCCAGGCTGTCAAGTCCCCCTCCTACAACAGAGTTGGCTTTCCTCACAATTTTGTTGAGTTTGTCCTTGTCGGCCTTCCTGAGACCACCGCCCCAGACGGCCACAGAGAAGAACAGAGCACTGGCCACAATGGAGTGGTAAAACTGTGTCAGCAGTCTCCTGCACACGTCGAAGGACCTGAGCCTCCTCAGAAAGAAAAGTCTGCTCTGGCCCTTCTTGTAGAGCGCATCTGCGTTGTCCGCCCAGTCCAGTCGGTTGTTCAGGTGGACCCCCAGGTACTTGTAGGTACCAGCCATTTCCACCACGTTGCCCTTGATGGTGATGGGAGTATGGGGGGGCAGGTTTTTCCTGCGTCGCAGGTCCACAACAAGCTCCCTAGTCTTGCCCGCATTGAGCAGGAGGTGGTTCTCCTCAGCCCAGGCAACAAAGTTCTTGACTGTGCCTCTATACTCCTCCTCATCTCCTTCCTTCCCGATGCAGCCCATGATAGTGGAGTCATCAGAAAACTTCTGGAGATGGCAAGACTCCGTGTTGTAACTGAAGTCGGTGGTATAGAGGGTAAAAAGGAAGGGGGACAGTACCGTCCCCTGGGGGGCACCAGTGTTACTAGTGAGCACCATGGACCTGCAGTCATGAAGCTGGACATACTGGGGCCTGCCCGACAGATAGTCCGTGATCCAAGCAATCAGGTCCGGTTGCACCCTCATGGCCGCTAACTTCTCCGCCAGCCTAGACGGCCTTATTGTGTTGAACGCACTGGAGAAGTCAAAGAAGGTAATCCGTACGTACCCCCCCGACTTTTCCAGGTGTGTGTAGGCCCTGTGAAGAAGGTGGATGACTGCATCCTCGACTCCCATCTTGGCCCGGTAGGCGAATTGGAGAGGGTCGACGTAGTCCTTGACCAGCGGTCTCAGGCGTCTCAGGCAGAGCCTCTCTAGGACCTTACTGGCGTGAGCCGTCATGGCTACAGGCCTGAAGTCATTAAGGGCGCTGGGGCGGGCTTTTTTAGGAAGTGGGATAATGCATGCGGTTTTCCACGGCTGTGGGAACTTGCTCCTCCTCATGGAAAGGTTGAAGAGGTGTGTGAACACCACGTCAAGCTGCTCAGCACAAGTCTTGAGTAGCCTTGGCCTGATCCCATCCGGCCCTGCTGCCTTCCTCACCGACAGGCGCCTCAGCTCCCCTCTGACCTCGTACCTGGAGAACTGGACCGTGCCGGAGTCAGGCTGTAGGGCGGAGGGGGGGAGACGGGGGTGGTGGTCAGCGGCTGGCTCCCCGGATGGGGGGGGGAGGGAGAGGGGGGTGGGATCAGATGTATCAAAGCGGTTGAAAAACTGATTCAACTCATCAGCTTTTTGACGCCCGCCTTCAACCACAGCCGCCCCTTTTCCCTGACCCGTGATGTTTTTCAAGCCGCGCCAGACCTCTCTACTTGAGTTGGACTCCAGCTTACTCTCCACCTTGTCCTTGTAGTCCCTACGTGCTCTCCTTAGCTGCCTCTTCAGTTCCTTCTGGATGGCATGCGCTTCCTCCCTGTTCCTAGCCCTAAAGGCCTGTTTCTTGCGGTTCAGGAGGTCTTTAATGTCTTTGGTGATCCACGGCTTGTTGTTGGAAAAACAGTGCACCGTCTTGGTAGGGACAATGCTCTCCTCACATGCCTTGATGTAGAGAGTGACACACTCAGTCAGGCCATCAATGTCCTCACCAAAGTCATTATAAAAAAGGTCCCAGTCCGTAGCCTCAAAGCAGTCTTGTAACCTGGCCTCGACCTCCTCAGACCAAACCTGTACTGTCCTGGTGGTAGGTGGCTGCCGCCTACAAACAGGCATGTAGGTAGGTGTCAGGCAGACCAGGTCATGGTCAGAGGTGCCAAGGGGTGGAAGAGCCATGGAGCTATAGGCATCCTTAACGTTAGCATACATGAGGTCCAGTGTTCTAGTTCCCCTGGTCGCACACCTCACATACTGTGTAAACCCAGTAAGTGTCCGAGTCAATGAGGCATGGTTGAAATCACCATTAATCACCATAAACGCGCAGGGATGCTTAGTTTGCAAACCAGAGACAAGTGAATGGATGACGTCACAGGCAGTCACAGCCCGCGCTGAGGGCGGAATGTAGGTTGTTATCACAATAACATGGGAGAACTCACGGGGGACATAATAAGGTCTCAAACCTATCGCAAGTAATTCCACATCAGGCGTACATATCCTAGCTTTCACAGTGATATGGCCGGGATTACAGTACCTGTTGTTCACGTAAGTAATCACTCCTCCGGCCGTCGATATTCCAGAGGCTGCTCTGTCTCGGTCCTGTCGGACAGGCGTAAACCCCTCGAGATGTAAATCGCTATCCGGGGAGCTCGATTCTCTCCACGTCTCCGTAAAGCAAAGCAAACTTGCCTCCCTGAACTCGCGTTGGCACGCCGTCAGTCCCTCCAGCAAGTCCATCTTGTCACTGTTCAGAGATCTCACATTCCCCATAACCAGTGACGGCAGACAGGGTTTAAACTTGCGTTTCGCCAAAAGTTTATTTTTCCTTGCTTCCTTGGCAATAATCCCCGCTCGCTTCCCTCGTTTAGTCCTTCTTCGTATTTCGCTGGGGAGATCACTCCAGCTGGAGACACCATGTTGTTGTTTGGCTGCGAGCGAACAGAGGAATTCACGGGAGTAGCGAGCAAAACACATCTTTCCCGTATACGCTAAAATAAGTGGCCAGGCTAAGTTAAACTGGGTGATCTAACTAGTGCAATAGCGTGTTTACAGGAACAAACAAACACTGTAAAACACAAAAACACACGGAGCCCCGAGAGAATGCAGCCAGCCGGAAGCGGCGCATTCTTGACCATCTGGCCAACCACTTTACATGTAGAGCAGAGATCCTCGACAGTCGGAAGCACTGTCGCCTCACAGCTAAAAGGTCTTGGGTTCGATTCCCGCTGGGGACGCTGTGTGCGCTGGGGGCATGTTCTCTCCTCCGCGTCATCAGCGCCCACACCCTAGGTGGGGCTTTTTTTAATTATAAAGGCCTGTCCATACTTTGACCGAAACCGCCGTTTTCGGTCAAAAGGTAAGGTTCGACTACAACATGACGTCACTCGCGACTTCTGAAAAGCATTAGACCGAATGAGAGTTCGGAAATTTGCACGTCGGAAAGTCCAACTCGCCGAACATTTCGGTCAAAGTATGGAGAGGCCTTTAGTTGGGGAGAATCCGATATTTCCGTGACTGTGAGAGTATAGGTCCGTTTCTCAGTGGTTTTGTCAACTATGAAGGTTAAATAACAAATCGAGCTCCCATGTCCCTCGCAAAAATGCGGGCAAAGAGGAGTACCTAATAAATACCTGTGAGCGAGTCGCATGTCCAGTGACTTTTGGTTCTACCAATGAGGATAAATACAAAGGAAGTTTACCACAGAAGGCCTTATAAATAAATAAAATAGAGTGTTGCTCTCTACGAACTGTGAGAGATGGCCAACCTACTTTTTCATATAATAAGCAATGATGGGTACGATAATCATCACCAGTTATAAACCGCAAGGCACTGTGGTAGACAGCATCAAGAGGCTTAAGTGTGGAGAGTGAGGCATGCATGTACAGCACATCACCATAATCAAACACCGACATTAACAGTACGGCAGGGGTAGGCAACCTTAGGCACGGGTGCCAACATTGGCACAGGGGAGGTTGATCAATTAAATGAAGTTTAATGTATAGCAAATGACATCTTGCACAAAATTCTACATTCATTAAAACTCTGAACTCTGACTGGGGGGGGGAGTCGGGGAGATAGGTGGATTATTGCTCTGGGTCTAATGATCCTTATAACAATGTCCTGCCAATATTAAATAGTATGTCAAAATATGATAAAATATCTGTCATTAAAATGCATGTTGACATGGCACACTGACACTCTAGAAAAAAAAATGTGGCACTTCATTTCTAAAAGGTTGCTGACCCCTGCAGTACGGTATGGTATGGTACAGTACCATACAGTATGGTACTGTACTATACAGTACGGTATCTTACAGTACAGTACCGTACTGTACCATATAGTACAGTACCATACAGTATGGTATGGTACTGTACTATACAGTACGGTATCATACAGTGCAGTACCGTACTGTACTGTACCATATAGTACAATACCATACAGTATGGTATGGTACAGTACCATTATAGGGGCGGCATAGCTGAATGGTTAGGGAGCCGCCTGGGTAACCAGAGCCCCTCATTGTCCCTGGTTTGATTCCAGGCCAGGGTAGCAATGTGGATGTGTGTCCCTGAGCAAGACTCTTAACCCCTAATTGCTCACATGCTCCTTGTGGGCTGCGAATCAGCTGGGTTGGGCTGAAAATACTTAATTTCCCCCTCGGGAGGAAGTAGGTAACTATTATTATTATTACCGTACCGCACAATATAATACAGTACTGTATGGTATTGTACTGTACCATACCATACTGTATGGTACTGTATGGTACTGTACAGTACCATACAGTACCATGCAGTATGGTATGGTACAGTACGGTACCATAGACTGTATGGTATTGTACTGTACCATACAGTATGGTATGGTACGGTACCATACCATACTGTATGGTACAGTACCGTACCATACCGTACCGTACCGTCTGCTAAATGCTTAACTTGTATGTACGCTGTTCAGAACCGTTGCTTTGTATTTTTCATTTCAAGTAAAAAAACAACAACATTCAATTGATAATTAATAAAACGTTCATTAATCAAATGATTGCTTTCTTTATTAGAAATAGCCCTTGTATGACACAAATGAATACATTTAAGTCTTATAAAGTTTAAGTTAATAATATGGCAGTTGCTGTATGTAGGTGGTTTTCTGTACTGTAAGTTTAGCTATTTGTGGCCATTTCTCATCAAAATATTAAATTAGATCTTTTACACATTTCTATGTACCTCTAGACATGGGTATTCTGTACATTTTGAGCACCTCATGAAATCTGTAGCACAAATGGTTTTGAAAATATAGCTATGTGTATGTTAGTACACATGGTGTGGTCATTTTTTAAAGGGTGTGGTCATTTTCGGGTATTTCGCCCCAGATAGAGAATTTCGCACAGTTCTTAAGTTGTTCCCGGGGGTCATATTAGTCTAGAACAGTTGAGAAATTCTCTCCTAAGTTAAGTGCATACATATCTTATAGGGGTGTAATGATATAGTAACCGTATCGAAATATCGCTTTTAACTTAAAAAATCGAAGTAGATCGAAATGAAAACGGCTAAAATCGAATCGTATCGTTTTATTTTGTATCGTATCGAATCGGCAGTGCAAAGAATCGATTGTATCGATACTACCTACTTATGCACTGTATTTAGCATTTTTAAGAAGAAAAAAATAAAAGGAGGGGTTTAATTACTTTTCCTTTCCTTATAGCTACACTGGTCTATCAATAAATGTGTGTAATCTCCGGGTTCATGTCAAGGTGCAGGTTTGTCAATATGTCCATGTATTTGGCAGATAATCACTGTGTTTACTTATTTATATCCATAATAATACATGTTTCCCTTAAAAACCTGCAGTATCCACACCTTTCACACAGATTTAATTTATTTGCTAATTAGTAACTATATCGATTTTAAATCATTAAATCGAATCGTATCGTATCGCCATGAATGAACCAATATCTTCCATGTATCGTATCGTCAACCATGTATCGTGATATGTATCGAATCGCTATTAAAATGTATCGTTACACCCCTAATATCTTACCCAGGTCCTAGACTAATAGTTCTCCCATATATATGTCACAGTTTTTTGGAGATTCAGTCAGATTGATAACAGGGCACAAGGTGGAGCTACCGCTCCTTCAGGGAACTAGGAATCTGAGGTTAGGGTTAGGATTAGGGTTAAATTTAGGCATAGTTTTACTGAGGTTAGGATTAGGGTTAAATTTAGGCATAGTTTTACTGAGGTTAGGGTTAGGATTAGGGTTAGGTTTAGGCGTAGTTTTACTGAGGTTAGGGTTAGGGTTAGGTTTGTGCATAGTTTTACTGAGGTTAGGGTTAGGGTTAGGTTTAGGCATAGTAGCATTCACCAGGTCAGCATTCACCAGCGTGGGACTAATGGGAACAATGGAGGAACAATGAGACATGGGCTTCTTCCAGGGACTGCCCATAAGGTGAACTAAAACAAGCGCTCCTTTCCCAATCTGACTGGTTTTTCAAACAGACTGTAACATATATATATATATATATATATATATATATATAAAAATGTTGTCATTGTATCATCTACTCAAGCTTATACGAAACATCTTTTCTTAATGTTTAACATCAAAATGTATGTTTCAGAAGAGGACAACAAAGAGATTGAAAGTGAGACGGGGCTGGAGCGAAGTGGAGGATGTTCAGGTAAGAGAGAGATTGGGTCAAAACAAACTGTATGTTATACAGTATTTAATGTGTTATATGTACTATATAGAGTTATAGAGTTTATAATTTGTTATATATAGAAACAGAGTTATACGGTTTATTATGTTATATGTGAAACCGGGTCTCCCGCGTGAAAGTCCAACATCTTAACCATAAGACCAAAGTCTTATGTGGGAGATATAGAGTTATATATTTAGAATAACATTGACAGGGTCAAAACCCAGTGTATTGCTGGATAGTTTGAGGTTCTCCCTCTTACATATTCTGAATAAAGAAATAGAAAGACAACCTGGCCAAAAATGAGATATAAGAACTAGGGCTGGGACTTTAACTGATAGATTTTGATTAATTAATTACAGAATTTAACATATTTTAATTGCGCTTAGTTTTTCACCATGGACCTGGACACGTTTCAGGCGTATCATACCGGCGCAACAAACAACAGTCAACAAACCCCAGTGCACCCAATGGGAGAAGCCGCCGATCATATCGCTTATTTGTTCTGCCAGTGCCCAGTGAATGGGAAATTTTGATTACAAAAACTCACTCCTATACCAAAATGTGTTTTCATTTAAATAAAATAGCTCTTCTCAGGTCAAATATTTTTATGCGATTCATTTCAATTAATTAATTACAAAGCCTAATTAATTAGCCTCGATATTTTTTTAATCGAGTCCCAGTCCTAATAATAACGTAACTGAACAGGTAGATCAGCTTCAGACCAGTTACAGAAGAGGAAGTATGTGTGGTCAGTGAGAAATCACAGTTTTTATAGCGTTCATCATCATTTATCTGAGCAAATGAAACTAACTATTATTTTTGTTATTATAATCAGATGGATTTATATTGGATGGTGATGTGTGTTACTACCTGTCTACTGAGAAGAGAACCTGGAATGAGAGCAGGCAGTGGTGTAGAGACAAACAGTCTGAGCTGATCATCATAAACTGCAGAGGAAAAGAGGTATGGTGTGTGTGCGTGTGTGCGTGCGTTTTTGCTGTAACCGGTTCCACTTTAAGACATAGATGTACATCTATTGTACTACTGTAAGCTCAAATCTATATCGTGGTTATTGTAAGCCCTGCCTGAATAGGCCTTGCTGGCATATTCAGCCCTCTCGTGTAATATTGTTTAACTAACCAGCAGCTTTTCTCTCCAGGCCCTTCTTGGCAGAGTTGCTCCCAGACACCAGGCTGTGTGGATTGGTTTGACTAACAGTAACTCAGGAGGATGGATGTGGGTGAATGGAGCACCACTGACCTTACCAACGTAAGACTACATTTTTTAATAAATAATATTGATGGTGGGCATCACAGTGGCGCAGTCGGTAGCGCTGTCGCCTCACAGCTAGAAGGTCCTGCGTTTGATTCCCGCAGGGGACACTGAGGGCGTGTTCTTTCCTCCGCGTCATCAGTGCTCACACCGTAGGTGGGGCTGGCAAAAGGGCCTTTCTGTGTGGAGTTTGCATGTTCTCCCCGTGTCTCCTAGGGTAGGTACCCTCACAAAAACATGCAGCAATCCTGGTCTCAATACTGCCTCCCCCTGGCCAGCCGGAGCGCCTGATGGAGGGGAAAGGAACTGGTTGGAATAACGTGTTCCTTCCATGCGCTATATCCAGCCTGTCAGGTGAAAAGAAGCAACTTGGACTCCTCATGCATTGAAGGAAGCACGAGGTCAGTCCGTTGTCTCGCCAGATTGGCAGAGGGAGTGTAGCGCCCAAGATTACATTATGAAATTGGCACTGGGTGAAAAGGTTGGTTGAAAAATTGTGGGATAAAAATGTTTAAATAAAAAATATAATAATATTGATGATGATGGGGAATGGAAGGGGAATGGAACTGGTTGGAATAACGTGTTCCTTCCACACGCTACGTCCAACTGGTGAAGCTCCCCCAAGTCAGGTGATAAAAAGTGGTCTGCTCACTCCTCATGCACTGAAGGAAACATGAGCTCAGTTCGGGGCCCTCCCCAGGTTGGCAGTGGGAGAGCAGAGCCCAGGATTACAGTTTAGGCAATTGGCACTGGGTGAAAAATGGGTTACAAAATTGTGGGATAAAGATTTAGGGGAAAAAAAATAACATTTAGAGATAATCATTGTTGTAAATGTATTGTAATGAATGAAATGTTCTTTATTTTTACAGGTTCTGGGCCCCTGGTCAGCCTACTGGCAGAGGAGGAGATGAAGATTGCGGTTACTATTATACTGGAGTGCTTCCCAGTAGAGGATGGGCTGACGATGCATGTCGCATGACTTACTATTGGATGTGTGAAAAGGCTGTGTAGTGCAAATCATCATCGTACAATGTATCAGTTCTGTTCTGAAACATGTATTGAATTGATACCATGTTGCATTGCTAAATTAACACAGTGTTGCATGCATCTATTTCTCATCATATAATCGTCATTTATAACATCTCACCGTTTGTTGTATTTTATATCATTTTATTTCATTTAACAATTAACATTCTGGATTAATCAATTATGTTCTTTGTGAACTATATTCATTGTATTCATTGTGTACTATAGGAAACTACATAGGATCATAGAATGCAGAGATATAGTGTAGTGTCTCAGTAAACTATAGGGGGACAGAGAGAGAGAGAGAGAGAGAGAGAGAGAGAGAGAGAGAGAGAGAGAGAGAGAGAGAGAGAGAGAGAGAGAGAGAGAGAGAGAGAGAGAGAGAGAGAGAGAGAGAGAGAGACACTGCAAGCCATCCTGTATGTAACAATGTTTATGTGAGTTGTTGATCTTAACAGCCATGGGATGTGTAGGGGTGGGTAGGGACTAGGGAGTCTTAGGCGCCGTACAGACATCTGCGTCACGCATCATCATCTTATCGTCTGAGAATGGCCACTGGGGGCGCCGTACTAATGCATTCTCAATGCAAGTTTGTTTGGTGTTTTGTCGTTGCCGTGTCTCTTCAAGAGCGTACAGGCTGCGGTTGAGCTTGAGACATGGCAACGACAAAAAACCAAACAACCTTCCATTGACAATGCATTAGTACGGCGCCCCCAGTGGCCATTCTCAGACGATAAGATGACGATGCGTGACGCACATGTGTGAGCGCGGCCTTCATGTTGATCTGAGTTTCTCCTGTGTTTTGATTATGAGTAAGGTTAGAGATTTATACTTTGGGTTTCTTTTGATTTGGTGTATGGCTTTTTAATAAATAAAAAAACATAAAAAGGCTGCAAACGCTTGCTGGTTGTTCTTGGGAGCTGGAAAGGGGGGGTCCCACTTATTGTGTTGTGCCTTAAGGTTCCCCTCGGCCGGGGAGTAACAACATCACAACAAGAAACATTTTGAATGTTGAGGATACTTGATTACTTCATACTTGGTTTAAGTTTTGATGAATATATCATACATCCCAGCAAAAATGATAGCGCTAATAAAAAAATACATTCAAGACCATGTTGTCATTGATGCCATGATGTCATTTAATCACTGTTTTTGGATCGGCACTTTTGACCCACAAGGTGTCAGCCTCCAGGAAGAAATACAAAATACAAAAGGAATACATAATTGCTCGTAACAACCACACCAGGGGGTCTAATAAAGTACTGTCAACCTCTGTTTACCAGCCTACTAGTGCAAACCTTCTGCTTGGTCTTCCTGTCAGGGCAGCGCTCCCAGCGGTAGCGTCTGTCTGAAGGTAACAGGGTTATAAGACCGTTGCCGGGGTGGCTGGGGTCCCTGATTATTTTCAGGGCCCTGTCAAGGCACCTTTTATTATGGGTCCTACTAATTGCACCAAAATACCCAAAAGTACACAAAAGTATACCCCAAAGTACCCCAAAGTAATTAGTAGGACCCAGAAAAGTTAGCAAGCATCATGTTTAGCAAAAACAAATACAAAAGTGGTGCGCAAATGAGGAAGGAAAGAAAGGAGCAGGAAGAGAGTAAAGCTAAACTGACCAAATTAGTTGTTTACTGTCCAGGCAAGGTGCGATTACATGGCGACAATAGCAGCTCTCTCTAGTGTGTGTGTGTGTGTGTGTGTGTGTGTGTGTGCGCGCATGCACACAAGCTTGCACAATATCTGCACTGGGGCCTATCACCATGATGTAATGTCACTGGAGCAGGGGTGGGCTTTGATGATGGAGAAGGACACTACAGTATATTTCCACACTCAGTCCAGGGGGCCACATTGCATAATATTGCAATATTGTAACCCTTTCTTTCGTAATTAATGTCCTACTTTGTCACACAAAAGTAGCAAAAATAACCGATCGACAACTTGTAGATCTGCTATTATTGTCCTGAATCCTGAATTATTGTGGGCTCGCTGAAAGCGAGCACACGTATGTTATCTTCATTATTTATCTATCAGTCAAGTTCTCCTCAACAGTACAAAGGCAGGGCCCTTAGCCAATGAGGTGCAGCCAAAGGGTAGATCTTTATGTCCATACATGGCGTTACATGCGAGCCCACACTGTTTCGTAGGAACAGTATTTCTAGTTATATTTAATATTTAACATTACCCTACCCTTTTAGTTTTAATTGGAATCTTGAAAAGTATAAAATATTCAATTTCAAATGCATTTAGTTATAAACTTAATGAAAATACACTGGACATAAATAGACTGAAGTAATTAATGCGGGTGTTTGCATGCTGGAATTGTAACAGATGAAATCAAGCCACTTATTTTCACCTGACAGGGGTGATTCACCCGGCTGGACACAGTGTGTGGAAGAAAAACGTTATTGCAACCAGTTCCTGTCCCCTCCATCAGACACCCCGGTTGGCCATGGGGAACCATGTCCTAAAGTTTCAATATCAAATCTGTCTCTATTCTTTGCAATTGTAATTAAATAAATCATACATCACTGCCTACAAAAAGTGCTCTATGAAGATAAAAACGTACCCAGATCCTTGATATTATCGTTGCAGTTGATCTCTTTCATAATCTTCAATGTAACTTCCATGGCTCCGTCCTCAGTGAAAGTTCCAACTAATTGATCAGTAATCTGTGTTCTAGTCTTATCCTCGATGTCACATTTATAAATGCTTGGTTCTTCTCTGAGATCAAGCAAAACGCTGCAGAATTCCTCCAGCTCAGACCTGCCCAGATCCCTAAGAGCATCAAAGATGAGCCTTCTAGGAGCTTTAGCAGCCATGTCTAAAGACAACTTTTGATTTAATAGGCTGTGATAAAATTGAATGCAGAAATATCAAGCACGTAAAGAGTGCAACGTCAAGAAGACTTGTCTGTCTATTGATATGGAGATGCATCAGACAGCTTGTGTAGGCTGTGTCCTATATGCAGGGATGTAGTGGGGGGAGGGGGGGGGAGGAGGGGGGGGGTCAGTTGATATTATATTTCCAGGTCGTTCTGACCCAGCAATTGGTTGAAATAGTCTCGCCAGCCGTGCTGAAATGAGCATGACTAACAGCAGATGGTAATATAAGATTTGAAAATGGATTAATTAATTGGAAATATCAGTTGTGGAGCTATTTTGCATGGGAAGTTTGGCTGATGATCCAAAATACATTCAAGACCATGTTGTCATTGATGCCATGATGTCATTTAATCACTGTTTTTGGATCGGCACTTTTGACCCACAAGGTGTCAGCCTCCAGGAAGAAATACAAAATACAAAAGGAATACATAATTGCTCGTAACAACCACACCAGGGGGTCTAATAAAGTACTGTCAACCTCTGTTTACCAGCCTACTAGTGCAAACCTTCTGCTTGGTCTTCCTGTCAGGGCAGCGCTCCCAGCGGTAGCGTCTGTCTGAAGGTAACAGGGTTATAAGACCGTTGCCGGGGTGGCTGGGGTCCCTGATTATTTTCAGGGCCCTGTCAAGGCACCTTTTTTTTATGGGTCCTACTAATTGCACCAAAATACCCAAAAGTACACAAAAGTACACAAAAGTATACCCCAAAGTACCCCAAAGTAATTAGTAGGACCCAGAAAAGTTAGCAAGCATCATGTTTAGCAAAAACAAATACAAAAGTGGTGCGCAAATGAGGAAGGAAAGAAAGGAGCAGGAAGAGAGTAAAGCTAAACTGACCAAATTAGTTGTTTACTGTCCAGGCAAGGTGCGATTACATGGCGACAATAGCAGCTCTCTCTAGTGTGTGTGTGTGTGTGTGTGTGTGTGTGTGTGTGTGTGTGTGTGTGTGTGTGTGTGCGCGCGCATGCACACAAGCTTGCGCAGTATAAATATCTGCACTGGGGCCTATCACAATGATGTAATGTCACTGGAGGGGGCCACATTGCATAATATTGCAATATTGTAACCCTTTCTTTCGTAATTAATGTCCTACTTTGTCACACAAAAGTAGCAAAAATAACCGATCGACAACTTGCAGATGTCCTGAATTATTGTGTGCTCGCTGAAAGCGAGCACACGTATGTTATCTTCATTATTTATCTATCAGTCAAGTTCTCCTCAACAGTACAAAGGCAGGGCCCTTAGCCAATGAGGTGCAGCCAAAGGGTAGATCTTTATGTCCATACATGGCGTTACATGCGAGCCCACACTGTTTCGTAGGAACAGTATTTCTAGTTATATTTAATATTTAACATTACCCTACCCTTTTAGTTTTAATTGGAATCTTGAAAAGTAAAAAATATTCAATTTCAAATGCATTTAGTTATAAACTTAATGAAAATACACTGGACATAAATAGACTGAAGTAATTAATGCGGGTGTTTGCATGCTGGAATTGTAACAGATGAAATCAAGCCACTTATTTTCACCTGACAGGGGTGATTCACCCGGCTGGACACAGTGTGTGGAAGAAAAACGTTATTGCAACCAGTTCCTGTCCCCTCCATCAGACACCCCGGTTGGCCATGGGGAACCATGTCCTAAAGTTTCAATATCAAATCTGTCTCTATTCTTTGCAATTGTAATTAAATAAATCATACATCACTGCCTACAAAAAGTGCTCTATGAAGATAAAAACGTACCCAGATCCTTGATATTATCGTTGCAGTTGATCTCTTTCATAATCTTCAATGTAACTTCCATGGCTCCGTCCTCAGTGAAAGTTCCAACTAATTGATCAGTAATCTGTGTTCTAGTCTTATCCTCGATGTCACATTTATAAATGCATGGTTCTTCTCTGAGATCAAGCAAAACGCTGCAGAATTCCTCCAGCTCAGACCTGCCCAGATCCCTAAGAGCATCAAAGATGAGCCTTCTAGGAGCTTTAGCAGCCATGTCTAAAGACAACTTTTGATTTAATAGGCTGTGATAAAATTGAATGCAGAAATATCAAGCACGTAAAGAGTGCAACGTCAAGAAGACTTGTCTGTCTATTGATATGGAGATGCATCAGACAGCTTGTGTAGGCTGTGTCCTATATGCAGGGATGTAGTGGGGGGAGGGGGGGGGGGTCAGTTGATATTATATTTCCAGGTCGTTCTGACCCAGCAATTGGTTGAAATAGTCTCGCCAGCCGTGCTGAAATGAGCATGACTAACAGCAGATGGTAATATAAGATTTGAAAATGGATTAATTAATTGGAAATATCAGTTGTGGAGCTATTTTGCATGGGAAGTTTGGCTGATATCCGGTCATCAAATTATTGGTTGAGAACCACTGGTCTAAGGCTATTTCTGCCGCCGCGCAGACCCGTTTTAAGCCAGCGAAAACGTTATGTGCACGCGCACGGACGCGGGGAGTGCCCACACTTCCAAATTTAGCACTACAACACTGCCTATATGATGCCTTTTAAGGTGATTGAGAGCGGTGTTATAGTAGTGACTCCATCTTGGGCCCTATAGGAACTCACCCCCCCCCCCCCACCTTGTGATGCCCGTCGTGGGGCAATAGGCCCTTAAAAACGACGCGCGCGCACGCAAGCGTGTGCGCACGTGTGTGTTTATTGGTTGCTCACCAGGGGTGAGCAACCAATAAACACTATTGTTATAAACACTATTGTTCTAGTGCTACTTTATTATTTATTTATTTCTAGGTAAACATAATCCAGACTATAAATCTCTATTGGCTGCATGGGCCGAGGCCCGAATTGCCCAACAACGTAAGCTTCTGACAGCAACATACGTTTTTCAGAAAACTTTAGACGATTTAGAGGACATTTGTAGAAAGGGCTTCAGGTCTTCATTTCCAGTTTCATGATACACATTGAAACTTTAACATTTCACTTCTTGTTTCTCATTGCCCTTGTTGTTTGGAATCATCCGGTCAGATGATTTGTGGTTTGTCTAAAGGCCAGTCCACAGCAATGCAACTCCTTGCAACTCCTTGCAACATGCAACTATTTTGCATGTAATTGCAACATGCAACTATTTACAACTACTTAAAAACAATAGGCTTAAGTAATTAGCAATATCCAATGGTTTTGTGATAAAATGTCCTGCTTCCAAAAAAGGGGGTGTTCAATTTATTGTGTCTTATTTAGCATTCTCAATTATGTACTTGTAACGGTCCCAGGAAACAAGATAATTTCCAGCCATTTATACTTTTGAGTTTTGATTTAATTATGTTTATTTTTGAATAGTATTTGTTGTGATAATGATTTTGTATTCGATTGCTGTGACGTATTGTTTGCTGTGATGAGTGAGTGGCTGGAATTGATGGTTTCCCAGAGAACTGATTACTGCTCTCCATTGCAGGTGCGCACGCTGTGTGTGGTCTGTCTAGACAAAAGGATTGTGAACACTTGGACCAGACACTGCTGGAAGTGAGACACGACAGACGTGGAAGGGATTTGATCTTTTTGTAAAGTTTGATTGCGACCGAAGGTCGCATTTACCCTGAAAAACCTTGTCGCTTGAGTGTACTATTCTGTACAGGAAGTGATGTCAGAGTGATGTCAGTGAGTCGTGACATCACTTCCTGTACGGGGCGGCTACACAAGACTAAGAAATTCTTTACAGTCACACTGTAACAGGGATAAACTCCCACGTTCTCCACCGTTACTTACTTTGAGAGTTCTTCGTCCAGAAGAACAAAATGATGGACGTTTGGAACATATTCCACCAACTCAAGATTCCCTGCTGCAGCATGTGAAGGGAGTTGCCTACCAGTCTGAACTGGCCCAGCAGCCGACAGCCAGTCCAGAAGAAGTTGATGGACATTGTGGGATGTCAACTATACCAGATCTGGCTTCCTGTGTGGAGCATTCAATTTCTACCGATGGCGTCTAAATAAACTGGTTATGGTGCAAGATGCTCATGCAAGAAGGCACACTGGAATTGCACAGAGCTTTGTACAAATCCACAAATGTATTCCTTAACACAGATTTTTCTTTTTTTTACACCAAGATTGACCTTCTAAGTGGCATGGAAGCCAAGATAGGGCACTCATAAATATTACTGTACATGGTGGCCATCTTTGAATATCCACAAATGCTAAGAATGTTAAATAGCACGTTGTCCTTGATGTTTACAGTATCAAAGATAAATGAATGAATAAATATTGTACTTCATTAAATGTAGCCCACTTAGTTACTTTCCTGGTCCAATTGTCATGGAAAAGCTTAAAAACCTTTTTTTTGTGTGGTGCTCCTTGAAAGAGCTAAGCGCCAATATCTGGCTTCGTCTGTATGGGCCCAAAAGATTTCCAGACTCTGAACGGTGGCCTACATGTGGCCTACATCTTGGCACAAAGCGCTCAAAGTTTGTTGTCTGGGCTCTGAAGCGTGGCCTACATCTGGCCTACATAAGTTTGTTGTACGCCCAGGATCAAATTGGCCAAGCTTCATGGGACGCTTAATGAAATTAACTCTACCTTTAATCATTTAATTTAATTAGCACCGCTCACTTCACACTAGGTGTGATTTTTCTTCAGCCTCATGGTTACTGGTTGAGTGACAGGCAGCATGCATGACACAGTTTCAGAGCAGCACCAACACACTATCCAGTGTGTCCACAGTCCGCACGCACGCACGCACGCACGCACGCACACACACACACACACACACACACACACGCACACACACACACACGCACACACACACACACACACACACACCTCATGACAAAGCAGAAGCACTTTAGTCATAATGATAAACAAACGTATGGTGCTTCTCTCTCCACTCTTTCGAAAGATTTTAACTCATTGCTTAAAGGGATAGTTCACCCAAAAATATCGATGACTCACCCCATGGAGACTTGACTTCATTGATATTATTTCGTTTTTTGTCACATTCCTAAGCCAAGAATGAGTCTCCTCAAATTATTGGTTGTGTCAAAAAAAAAAAATATATACTGTATATCCATGAATTCAAGTCTCCATGGGGCGAGTAATGGATAGGGAAAAAAATGTTATTTTGGGGGTGAACTATCCCTTTAAGGAAATAGGGTTGAATATAACAATGCAAATATAATGGCCTATAAGGGTAATAATAATAATAAAACTTTTATTTGTATAGCACCTTTCATGACATGAAATGCAGCTCAAAGTGCTTTACAGAGCAGAAAATGAAGCACAAGTGCTTAACAGAAAAAAATACACATGAATACAATAAAGCAGAAAAATAAAAACATAAAAGATTGAAGAACAATTTCAGAACAGTGTGGCAAACAAATATATGTCATTCATTTCCTTAATGGGCCTGGTGTACAAGATACACTACACCTCCAAGATGCCCATGTACCTGACAAACTACTTCTTAAAGGTCAAGGATGTTCACGATCACAACACCAGAGGCAGCTCCACTAATCATCATCAACGTAGATTTAACACTAAACAAGGCTCTAACTCGTTCTCCTGCTATACCATCAACATGTGGAACGCCCTTCCACAAGCCTTAAAGGAGAGAAAATCCCTAGCCTCCTTCAAAATTGGTATGAAAAGTCACCTTCAGACAGCTGCTACCTGTGACTTGTATAGACTAAGCCCCCACGACCCCCCCCCCCTTTTCTTTTTTCTGCCTTTGTATTTGATGTTATGCTTTTGAAACTGATATTATCCTAGATAAAGTACTATGTTCTATCCGTCTGTCTTTCAATGTTATATGAGATACTTACCGTCTGTCTTTCAATGTTATATCAGATACTTAAAGTGTGGTTCCTGTGGAAATAAGCCTCGGCTTTCTAGGATCTCCTTTTAGTTGACCTTGTACCAGTGATTTGTACTGTCATGAAACTGCACTTTTTTCTATTGCAAACTTCTAATAAATTCTTCAATCAATCAAAATATTATATTATATTATATATTATATTATATATTTCATACACATAAGAACCTGTGATGTGACGATAACAGTCTCTCTCTCTCTCTCTCTCTCTCTCTCTCTCTCACTCTCAATCTTAGATGAGCCTTCCATTGTCGATTTGAGTCATCCCGGTTCTCCATACATCCGGCCAGCTTGCTGGTGCTTTGAGCTACTGCGTCTTTCTTGAGTACATGCATCCACATATGTTAGTGTGGACACAACACATGGGCACCGTGACCGGTGCCCATGTGTTGGTTCCCACTGGCTGGCAGCTCCTGGTGTCTTTGGCAGTGTCCTGCAAGTCTCATTCTCCTGGCTGCTATTTTATCACTAAACCTAAGCAGGCGTCGTTGAGGTTCCCTGGATTAGAATTACAATTTAAGCATTTAGCAGACACTCTTAATCTAGAGCGATTTACAATAAGCAGCTAATAAAGCAGGCCCTGGAACATGTCTCCATGGCCCGGTTCTGGAGCGAGCCCCACTCCGACACGACCAGGCCTCGGAACACGTCTCCATGGCCCGGTTCTGGAGCGGGCGCTGGATGTTGAGAGGAGGAAAACGCGATGGTTCCCAGGATATAGAGAGAAAACAATGACAAAGCAAGGAAATAAATCAAGTGCGGAATAGATTAACCGTGTCGTCGAGGTTCCCTGGATGTTGAGAGGAGGCCCGTCAACTCTATCACACACCCAGGTGTCGTTACCTTGTCTGTTGGAGTGAAATTATCTCATCCTCTTTGGGTCTTCTTGAACCATTCTTAGTCAGGCCCCTCGCCAGAGAGCAATTTGCCATGGGAGACCCTTCCAGGAGCACTAGGCATCAGACAACGCAGCTCTCAGGTTCATTGGGGCACGCAAACCTCTCCACCACGATAAGGTGATGGTTCCTTCGGAGAGGAACCTGTAAAAAAAAAGAAAAGAAAAGTAGATTAGATACACTATATATTAAAAACAACAAGAATCCAACAAGTCAGAAATGAGATTTAGAACAACAGTCAAGTAAACATTGTTTCATACCTTACCTAGATTATACCTAGATAAAAATAAAGCAGGTGCGTAGTACTGTAGTGAAGGGAAACATATTCATGATTACCAGTTAACAAGCTACAGTTGGAGGTATTATAACAAAAGAAAAACATTTATTGTTGTCTAAAAACAATAATTAAAACAATACAGTTAAATACAGATTATTTCCCACTTACCTTGTTATCAAGCTAGAAGGAAGAATTATAAAATGTTCGTCTGACGATAGGATGCCTATCAAACTAACACATTAAAATACAGATCAAAGAACTTAATAAATAAATAATAAACTTTTTCAATATTATGTAGGAATCATCTCATGGATGCGCTGCAACTGTATATGACCTGTAAGTGGACATCTTTCCATACTTACTCAGTTAATACTTACGTGAAAATCAGGCACGCATACAACCTCCTCTTCATCATTGTATTCTCTTCATTATGTCCCTCTTCATCTTCTTATTTCCTCTTCTCTTCTTCATCTTCATCTTACAATAAGGGGCCCGTTGCGACCGCAATTCCACGCTGACGTCGACCCCGGCTGCGTTTGAACCCACGACGGGAAAGGCGTGTGCTCAAACAGCTACACTAGGGCGGCCCCTATAGAATAAGGGTCCCTTTGCGACCACGTTTCCTTGCTGACGTCGAACCCGGCTGCGTTTTTACCCACGACGGGAAAGGCGTGTGCTCTAACCGCGACACCAGGGCGGCCCCATATCAAAGAATCTAAAACATAAATAATGAACATTTACAATATCATGTAGAAATCATCTCCTGGATGCACTGCAACTCTATATGACCTGTAATTAAAGGGGAAATCTTTCCATACTTACTCAGTTAATACTTCCGTGAAAATCAGGCACGCATACAACCTCCTCTTCATCATTGTATTCTCTTCATTATGTCCCTCTTCATCTTCTTATTTCCTCTTCTCTTCTTCATCTTCATCTTACAATAAGGGGCCCGTTGCGACCGCAATTCCACGCTGACGTCGACCCCGGCTGCGTTTGAACCCACGACGGGAAAGGCGTGTGCTCTAACCACGACACCAGGGCGGCCCCATATCAAAAATCAAATGTTTGTCTGAGATTATCTTTGGACTTGTGAACATGTCAGAGATCAGCTTTTAGCTTACCTTGTCTGGTGGAGTGAAATGATCTCATCCTCTTTGGGTCTTCTTGGACCATTCTTAGTCAGGCCCCTCGCCAGAGACCAATTTGCCATGGGAGACCCTTCCAGGAGCACTAGGCACCAGACAACGCAGCTCTCAGGTTCATTGGGGCACGCAAACCTCTCCACCACGATAAGGTGATGGTTCCTTCGGAGAGGAACCTGTAAAAAAAAAAGAAAAGAAAAGTAGATTAGATACAGTATATATTAAAAACAACAAGAATCCAACAAGTCAGAAATGAAATTTAGAACAATACAGTCAAGTAAACATTGTTTCATACCTTACCTAGATTATACCTAGATAAAAATAAAGCAGGTGCGTAGTACTGTAGTGAAGGGAAACATATTCATGATTACCAGTTAACAAGCTACAGTAGGAGGTATTATAACAAAAGAAAAACATTTATTGTTGTCTAAAAATAATAATTAAAACAATACAGTTAAATACAGATTATTTCCCACTTACCTTGTTATCAAGCTAGAAGGAAGAATTATAAAATGTTCGTCTGACGATAGGATGCCTATCAAACTAACACATTAAAATACAGATCAAAGAACGTAAAAAATAAATAATAAACTTTTTCAATATTATGTAGGAATCATCTCATGGATGCGCTGCAACTGTATATGACCTGTAAGTGGAAATCTTTCCATACTTAAGCCGTGTACACACTACAGATATATAGTTATAAAAATAAGCGAGCTAAACAACCAGGCAGCTTGGTCAAAACCATGTAGCTTTATTTTTATGCAAATGAGCGTGTCCAAGGTACCTGTCACTCAACTCTATGCCAGTCAGCCTGCTTTCGATGAGAGAAAACAGGTTGTTTTAACAGGAGTGCATTCGGAAACCTTTAATATAAAATAGCCTCTCTATATGGGAAATAAGTTACTACATAATCTTTTTCTGGTTAAAAAATAAGAACAGAACATTCAAACAAGCTGTTAAATAACTTAACGAGCCGTTTTGGTCGGTACGGTTGCCTGTACGTAGGCTGGGACACCACGGCCAGAGCGGACAAAGCGGCGCAAAATAAACATCCAATGCAAGAAGGGACAGCAGTGGGGAACGCCACCGAGTTATATGAGTTCCCTTCGGCGTTGTCGTGTATCATTTTCGGTACAGCCACAAGCAATGAGCAAACGAACAGCGTCGCTTCTGCAGAAACTAAAGTGAAAGCTGCCCAGCCGTAGAACAAAGGGAATGCTAATTGATTGGAATGTTAAGTACCCGGTGGTAGCTGGCCTACTCAGTGTAAGCGTCTCACACACACACACACACACACACACACACACACACACACACACACACACACACACACACACACACACAAACACACACACATATATAACGCTTCCCCAGACCGGTCTCCTCTCCTCAACCTCTGGTCTGGATGCAGGGGGGTCTCACGGGAGGCTATTCTTCCAAACGTAGGAGACGGTGGTTGTGACGGTGGTTGTAACACCGTCTCCTACGGTAGGAATACTCGCTCACGGGAGGACACGGGGTTTTCACGACTTGTCGGTTGTATATCCTTTCATTACAGTCCACATATATGCCAAATCATCATTAATATTACATATACAGCCGTTATTTAAAAAAAGTTAAAATATTTATGTCGCAATTTCTGCAGCTCCGTGTCTGTGGCCAACAAGTTGATTCGGGGGGCTGAATCCCCGCCTACTCAGACCATACTGTGCTCTGATTGGTTGAGCAAAACAAAGCAAGCTATGTTGCAGTGTGAACGCTAAAAAAAGCTGATATAAAATTGAGGACTAGTGAAAAAAAAGCAAACTTTTCATTTCCAAGCTTTTTTTCGAGCATGGAAGCTGGTTTCCATAGAGATAACATTGAATTACCAAGCTAAACGTTCAACTATATATCTGTAGTGTGTACGAGGCATTACTCAGTTAATACTTACATGAAAATCAGGCACGCATACAACCTCCTCTTCATCATTGTATTCTCTTCATTATGTCCCTCTTCATCTTCTTATTTCCCTTCTCTTCTTCATCTTCATCTTACAATAAGGGGCCCGTTGCGACCGCAATTCCACGCTGACGTCGACCCCGGCTGCGTTTGAACCCACAACGGGAAAGGCGTGTGCTCAAACAGATACACTAGGGCGGCCCCTATAGAATAAGGGTCCCTTTGCGACCGCGTTTCCTTGCTGACGTCGACCCCGGCTGCGTTTGAACCCACGACGGGAAAGGCGTGTGCTCTAACCGCGACACCAGGGCGGCCCCATATCAAAGAATCTAAAACATAAATAATGAACATTTACAATATCATGTAGAAATCATCTCCTGGATGCACTGCAACTGTATATGACCTGTAATTAAAGGGGAAATCTTTCCATACTTACTCAGTTAATACTTACGTGAAAATCAGGCACGCATACAACCTCCTCTTCATCATTGTATTCTCTTCATTATGTCCCTCTTCATCTTCTTATTTCCTCTTCTCTTCTTCATCTTCATCTTACAATAAGGGGCCCGTTGCGACCGCAATTCCACGCTGACGTCGACCCCGGCTGCGTTTGAACCCATGACGGGAAAGGCGTGTGCTCAAACAGCTACACTAGGGCGGCCCCTATAGAATAAGGGTCCCTTTGCGACCGCGTTTCCTTGCTGACGCCGACCCCGGCTGCGTTTGTACCCACGACGGGAAAGGCGTGTGCTCTAACCGTTAAAGACAGATTATTTCCCACTTACCTTGTTATCAAGCTAGAAGGAAGAATTATAAAATGTTCGTCTGACGATAGGATGCCTATCAAACGAACACATTAAAATACAGATCAAAGAACGTAAAAAATAAATAATAAACTTTTACAATATTATGTAGGAATCATCTCCTGGATGCGCTGCAACTGTATATGACCTGTAAAGTAAAGGGGAAATCTTTCCATACTTACTCAGTTAATACTTACGTGAAAATCAGGCACGCATACAACCTCCTCTTCATCATTGTATTCTCTTCATTATGTCCCTCTTCATCTTCTTATTTCCTCTTCTCTTCTTCATCTTTTAATAAGGGGCCCGTTGCGACTGCAATTCCACGCTGACGTCGACCCCGGCTGCGTTTGAACCCACGACGGGAAAGGCATGTGCTCAAACAGCTACACTAGGGCGGCCCCTATAGAATAAGGGTCCCTTTGCGACCGCGTTTCCTTGCTGACGTCGACCCCGGCTGCGTTTGAACCCACGGCGGGAAAGGCGTGTGCTCTAACCGCGACACCAGGGCGGCCCCATATCAAAGAATCGAAAACATAAATAATGAACATTTACAATATTATGTAGAAATCATCTCCTGGATGCACTGCAACTGTATATGACCTGTAAAGTAAAGGGGACATCTTTCCATACTTACTCAGTTAATACTTACGTGAAAATCAGGCATGCATACAACCTCCTCTTCATCATTGTATTCTCTTCATTATGTCCCTCTTCATCTTCTTATTTCCTCTTCTCTTCTTCATCTTCATCTTGCAATAAGGGGCCCGTTGCGACCGCAATTCCACGCTGACGTCGACCCCGGCTGCGTTTGAACCCACGACGGGAAAGGCATGTGCTCAAACAGCTACACTAGGGTGGCCCCTATAGAATAAGGGTCCCTTTGCGACCGCGTTTCCTTGCTGACATCGACCCCGGCTGCGTTTGAACCCACGACGGGAAAGGCGTGTGCTCTAACCGCGACACCAGGGCGGCCCCATATCAAAGAATCTAAAACATAAATAATGAACATTTACAATATCATGTAGAAATCATCTCCTGGATGCACTGCAACTGTATATGACCTGTAAAGTAAAGGGGAAATCTTTCCATACTTACTCAGTTAATACTTACGTGAAAATTAGGCACGCATACAACCTCCTAACCTCTAGGACCTCTAACCGCAACACCAGGGCGGCCCCATATCAAATATCAAATGTTTGTCTGAGATTATCTTTGGACTTGTGAACATGTCAGAGATCAGATTTTAGCTTACCTTGTCTGGTGGAGTGAAATGATCTCATCCTCTTTGGGTCTTCTTGAACCATTCTTAGTCAGGCCCCTCGCCAGAGACCAATTTGCCATGGGAGACCCTTCCAGGAGCACTAGGCACCAGACAACGCAGCTCTCAGGTTCATTGGGGCATGCAAACCTCTCCACCACGATAAGGTGATGGTTCCTTCGGAGAGGAACCTGTAAAAAAAAGAAAAGAAAAGTAGATTAGATAAAGTATATATTAAAAACAAAAAGAATCCAACAAGTCAGAAATGAAATTTAGAACAATGCAGTCAAGTAAACATTGTTTCATACCATACCTAGATTATACCTAGATGAAAATAAAGCAGGTGCGTAGTACTGTAGTGAAGGGAAACATATTCATGATTACCAGTTAACAAGCTACAGTAGGAGGTATTATAACAAAAGAAAAACATTTATTGTTGTCTAAAAACAAGAATTAAAACAATACAGTTAAAGACAGATTATTTCCCACTTACCTTGTTATCAAGCTAGAAGGAAGAATTATAAAATGTTTGTCTGACGATAGGATGCCTATCAAACGAACACATTAAAATACAGATCAAAGAACGTAAAAAATAAATAATAAACTTTTACAATATTATGTAGGAATCATCTCCTGGATGCGCTGCAACTGTATATGACCTGTAAAGTAAAGGGGAAATCTTTCCATACTTACTCAGTTAATACTTACGTGAAAATCAGGCACGCATACAACCTCCTCTTCATCATTGTATTCTCTTCATTATGTCCCTCTTCATCTTCTTATTTCCTCTTCTCTTCTTCATCTTTTAATAAGGGGCCCGTTGCGACCGCAATTCCACGCTGACATCGACCCCGGCTGCGTTTGAAACCCACGACGGGAAAGGCATGTGCTCAAACAGCTACACTAGGGCGGCCCCATATCAAAGTATCGAAATAATAAATAATGAACATTTACAATATTATGTAGAAATCATCTCCTGGATGCACTGCAACTGTATATGACCTGTAAAGTAAAGGGGACATCTTTCCATACTTACTCAGTTAATACTTACGTGAAAATCAGGCATGCATACAACCTCCTCTTCATCATTGTATTCTCTTCATTATGTCCCTCTTCATCTTCTTATTTCCTCTTCTCTTCTTCATCTTCATCTTGCAATAAGGGGCCCGTTGCGACCGCAATTCCACGCTGACGTCGACCCCGGCTGCGTTTGAACCCACGACGGGAAAGGCATGTGCTCAAACAGCTACACTAGGGCGGCCCCTATAGAATAAGGGTCCCTTTGCGACTGCGTTTCCTTGCTGACGTCGACCCCGGCTGCGTTTGAACCCATGACGGGAAAGGCGTGTGCTCTAACCGCGACACCAGGGCGGCCCCATATCAAAGAATCTAAAACATAAATAATGAACATTTACAATATCATGTAGAAATCATCTCCTGGATGCACTGCAACTGTATATGACCTGTAAAGTAAAGGGGAAATCTTTCCATACTTACTCAGTTAATACTTACGTGAAAATTAGGCACGCATACAACCTCCTAACCTCTAGGACCTCTAACCGCAACACCAGGGCGGCCCCATATCAAATATCAAATGTTTGTCTGAGATTATCTTTGGACTTGTGAACATGTCAGAGATCAGATTTTAGCTTACCTTGTCTGGTGGAGTGAAATGATCTCATCCTCTTTGGGTCTTCTTGAACCATTCTTAGTCAGGCCCCTCGCCAGAGACCAATTTGCCATGGGAGACCCTTCCAGGAGCACTAGGCACCAGACAACGCAGCTCTCAGGTTCATTGGGGCACGCAAACCTCTCCACCACGATAAGGTGATGGTTCCTTCGGAGAGGAACCTGTAAAAAAAAGAAAAGAAAAGTAGATTAGATACAGTATATATTAAAAACAAAAAGAATCCAACAAGTCAGAAATGAAATTTAGAACAATGCAGTCAAGTAAACATTGTTTCATACCATACCTAGATTATACCTAGATGAAAATAAAGCAGGTGCGTAGTACTGTAGTGAAGGGAAACATATTCATGATTACCAGTTAACAAGCTACAGTAGGAGGTATTATAACAAAAGAAAAACATTTATTGTTGTCTAAAAACAAGAATTAAAACAATACAGTTAAAGACAGATTATTTCCCACTTACCTTGTTATCAAGCTAGAAGGAAGAATTATAAAATGTTCGTCTGACGATAGGATGCCTATCAAACGAACACATTAAAATACAGATCAAAGAACGTAAAAAATAAATAATGAACTTTTACAATATTATGTAGGAATCATCTCCTGGAAGCGCTGCAAATGTATATGACCTGTAAAGTAAAGGGGAAATCTTTCCATACTTACTCAGTTAATACTTACGTGAAAATCAGGCACGCATACAACCTCCTCTTCATCATTGTATTCTCTTCATTATGTCCCTCTTCATCTTCTTATTTCCTCTTCTCTTCTTCATCTTTTAATAAGGGGCCCGTTGCGACCGCAATTCCACGCTGACGTCGACCCCGGCTGTGTTTGAACCCACGACGGGAAAGGCATGTGCTCAAACAGCTACACTAGGGCGGCCCCTATAGAATAAGGGTCCCTTTGCGACCGCGTTTCCTTGCTGACGTCGACCCCGGCTGCGTTTGAACCCACGGCGGGAAAGGCGTGTGCTCTAACCGCGACACCAGGGCGGCCCCATATCAAAGAATCGAAAACATAAATAATGAACATTTACAATATTATGTAGAAATCATCTCCTGGATGCACTGCAACTGTATATGACCTGTAAAGTAAAGGGGACATCTTTCCATACTTACTCAGTTAATACTTACGTGAAAATCAGGCATGCATACAACCTCCTCTTCATCATTGTATTCTCTTCATTATGTCCCTCTTCATCTTCTTATTTCCTCTTCTCTTCTTCATCTTCATCTTGCAATAAGGGGCCCGTTGCGACCGCAATTCCACGCTGACGTCGACCCCGGCTGCGTTTGAACCCACGACGGGAAAGGCATGTGCTCAAACAGCTACACTAGGGCGGCCCCTATAGAATAAGGGTCCCTTTGCGACCGCGTTTCCTTGCTGACGTCGACCCCGGCTGCGTTTGAACCCACGACGGGAAAGGCGTGTGCTCTAACCGCGACACCAGGGCGGCCCCATATCAAAGAATCTAAAACATAAATAATGAACATTTACAATATCATGTAGAAATCATCTCCTGGATGCACTGCAACTGTATATGACCTGTAAAGTAAAGGGGAAATCTTTCCATACTTACTCAGTTAATACTTACGTGAAAATTAGGCACGCATACAACCTCCTAACCTCTAGGACCTCTAACCGCAACACCAGGGCGGCCCCATATCAAATATCAAATGTTTGTCTGAGATTATCTTTGGACTTGTGAACATGTCAGAGATCAGATTTTAGCTTACCTTGTCTGGTGGAGTGAAATGATCTCATCCTCTTTGGGTCTTCTTGAACCATTCTTAGTCAGGCCCCTCGCCAGAGACCAATTTGCCATGGGAGACCCTTCCAGGAGCACTAGGCACCAGACAACGCAGCTCTCAGGTTCATTGGGGCACGCAAACCTCTCCACCACGATAAGGTGATGGTTCCTTCGGAGAGGAACCTGTAAAAAAAAAGAAAAGAAAAGTAGATTAGATACAGTATATATTAAAAACAAAAAGAATCCAACAAGTCAGAAATGAAATTTAGAACAATGCAGTCAAGTAAACATTGTTTCATACCATCCTAGATTATACCTAGATGAAAATAAAGCAGGTGCGTAGTACTGTAGTGAAGGGAAACATATTCATGATTACCAGTTAACAAGCTACAGTAGGAGGTATTATAACAAAAGAAAAACATTTATTGTTGTCTAAAAACAAGAATTAAAACAATACAGTTAAAGACAGATTATTTCCCACTTACCTTGTTATCAAGCTAGAAGGAAGAATTATAAAATGTTCGTCTGACGATAGGATGCCTATCAAGCAAACACATTAAAATACAGATCAAAGAACGTAAAAAATAAATAATGAACTTTTACAATATTATGTAGGAATCATCTCCTGGAAGCGCTGCAAATGTATATGACCTGTAAAGTAAAGGGGAAATCTTTCCATACTTACTCAGTTAATACTTACGTGAAAATCAGGCACGCATACAACCTCCTCTTCATCATTGTATTCTCTTCATTATGTCCCTCTTCATCTTCTTATTTCCTCTTCTCTTCTTCATCTTTTAATAAGGGGCCCGTTGCGACCGCAATTCCACGCTGACGTCGACCCCGGCTGCGTTTGAACCCACGACGGGAAAGGCATGTGCTCAAACAGCTACACTAGGGCGGCCCCTATAGAATAAGGGTCCCTTTGCGACCGCGTTTCCTTGCTGACGTCGACCCCGGCTGCGTTTGAACCCACGGCGGGAAAGGCGTGTGCTCTAACCGCGACACCAGGGCGGCCCCATATCAAAGAATCTAAAACATAAATAATGAACATTTACAATATCTTGTAGAAATCATCTCCTGGATGCACTGCAACTGTATATGACCTGTAAAGTAAAGGGGAAATCTTTCCATACTTACTCAGTTAATACTTACGTGAAAATTAGGCACGCATACAACCTCCTAACCTCTAGGACCTCTAACCGCAACACCAGGGCGGCCCCATATCAAATATCAAATGTTTGTCTGAGATTATCTTTGGACTTGTGAACATGTCAGAGATCAGATTTTAGCTTACCTTGTCTGGTGGAGTGAAATGATCTCATCCTCTTTGGGTCTTCTTGAACCATTCTTAGTCAGGCCCCTCGCCAGAGACCAATTTGCCATGGGAGACCCTTCCAGGAGCACTAGGCACCAGACAACGCAGCTCTCAGGTTCATTGGGGCACGCAAACCTCTCCACCACGATAAGGTGATGGTTCCTTCGGAGAGGAACCTGTAAAAAAAAGAAAAGAAAAGTAGATTAGATACAGTATATATTAAAAACAACAAGAATCCAACAAGTCAGAAATTAAATTTAGAACAATGCAGTCAAGTAAACATTGTTTCATACCATACCTAGATTATACCTAGATGAAAATAAAGCAGGTGCGTAGTACTGTAGTGAAGGGAAACATATTCATGATTACCAGTTAACAAGCTACAGTAGGAGGTATTATAACAAAAGAAAAACATTTATTGTTGTCTAAAAACAAGAATTAAAACAATACAGTTAAAGACAGATTATTTCCCACTTACCTTGTTATCAAGCTAGAAGGAAGAATTATAAAATGTTCGTCTGACGATAGGATGCCTATCAAACGAACACATTAAAATATAGATCAAAGAACGTAAAAAATAAATAATAAACTTTTACAATATTATGTAGGAATCATCTCCTGGATGCGCTGCAACTGTATATGACCTGTAAAGTAAAGGGGAAATCTTTCCATACTTACTCAGTTAATACTTACGTGAAAATCAGGCACGCATACAACCTCCTCTTCATCATTGTATTCTCTTCATTATGTCCCTCTTCATCTTCTTATTTCCTCTTCTCTTCTTCATCTTTTAATAAGGGGCCCGTTCCGACCGCAATTCCACGCTGACGTCGACCCCGGCTGCGTTTGAACCCACGACGGGAAAGGCATGTGCTCAAACAGCTACACTAGGGCGGCCCCTATAGAATAAGGGTCCCTTTGCGACCGCGTTTCCTTGCTGACGTCGACCCCGGCTGCGTTTGAACCCACGGCGGGAAAGGAGTGTGCTCTAACCGCGACACCAGGGCGGCCCCATATCAAAGAATCGAAAACATAAATAATGAACATTTACAATATTATGTAGAAATCATCTCCTGGATGCACTGCAACTGTATATGACCTGTAAAGTAAAGGGGACATCTTTCCATACTTACTCAGTTAATACTTACGTGAAAATCAGGCATGCATACAACCTCCTCTTCATCATTGTATTCTCTTCATTATGTCCCTCTTCATCTTCTTATTTCCTCTTCTCTTCTTCATCTTCATCTTGCAATAAGGGGCCCGTTGCGACCGCAATTCCACGCTGACGTCGACCCCGGCTGCGTTTGAACCCACGACGGGAAAGGCATGTGCTCAAACAGCTACACTAGGGCGGCCCCTATAGAATAAGGGTCCCTTTGCGACCGCGTTTCCTTGCTGACGTCGACCCCGGCTGCGTTTGAACCCACGACGGGAAAGGCGTGTGCTCTAACCGCGACACCAGGGCGGCCCCATATCAAAGAATCTAAAACATAAATAATGAACATTTACAATATCATGTAGAAATCATCTCCTGGATGCACTGCAACTGTATATGACCTGTAAAGTAAAGGGGAAATCTTTCCATACTTACTCAGTTAATACTTACGTGAAAATTAGGCACGCATACAACCTCCTAACCTCTAGGACCTCTAACCGCAACACCAGGGCGGCCCAATATCAAATATCAAATGTTTGTCTGAGATTATCTTTGGACTTGTGAACATGTCAGAGATCAGATTTTAGCTTACCTTGTCTGGTGGAGTGAAATGATCTCATCCTCTTTGGGTCTTCTTGAACCATTCTTAGTCAGGCCCCTCGCCAGAGACCAATTTGCCATGGGAGACCCTTCCAGGAGCACTAGGCACCAGACAACGCAGCTCTCAGGTTCATTGGGGCACGCAAACCTCTCCACCACGATAAGGTGATGGTTCCTTCGGAGAGGAACCTGTAAAAAAAAGAAAAGAAAAGTAGATTAGATACAGTATATATTAAAAACAACAAGAATCCAACAAGTCAGAAATGAAATTTAGAACAATACAGTCAAGTAAACATTGTTTCATACCATACCTAGATTATACCTAGATGAAAATAAAGCAGGTGCGTAGTACTGTAGTGAAGGGAAACATATTCATGATTACCAGTTAACAAGCTACAGTAGGAGTTATTATAACAAAAGAAAAACATTTATTGTTGTCTTTAAAACAATAATTAAAACAATACAGTTAAAGACAGATTATTTCCCACTTACCTTGTTATCAAGCTAGAAGGAAGAATTATAAAATGTTCATCTGACGATAGGATGCCTATCAAACGAACACATTAAAATACAGATCAAAGAACGTAAAAAATAAATAATAAACCTTTACAATATTATGTAGGAATCATCTCCTGGATGCGCTGCAACTGTATATGACCTGTAAAGTAAAGGGGAAGTCTTTCCATACTTACTCAGTTAATACTTACGTGAAAATCAGGCACGCATACAACCTCCTCTTCATCATTGTATTCTCTTCATTATGTCCCTCTTCATCTTCTTATTTCCTCTTCTCTTCTTCATCTTCATCTTGCAATAAGGGGCCCGTTGCGACCGCAATTCCACGCTGACGTCGACCCCGGCTGCGTTTGAACCCACGACGGGAAAGGCATGTGCTCAAACAGCTACACTAGGGCGGCCCCTATAGAATAAGGGTCCCTTTGCGACCGCGTTTCCTTGCTGACGTCGACCCCGGCTTCGTTTGAACCCACGACGGGAAAGGCGTGTGCTCTAACCGCGACACCAGGGCGGCCCCATATCAAAGAATCTAAAACATAAATAATGAACATTTACAATATTATGTAGAAATCATCTCCTGGATGCGCTGCAACTGTATATGACCTGTAAAGTAAAGGGGACATCTTTCCATACTTACTCAGTTAATACTTACGTGAAAATCAGGCACGCATACAACCTCCTCTTCATCATTGTATTCTCTTCATTATGTCCCTCTTCATCTTCTTATTTCCTCTTCTTCATCTTCATCTTACAATAAGGGGCCCGTTGCGACCGCAATTCCACGCTGACGTCGACCCCGGCTGCGTTTGAACCCACGACGGGAAAGGCGTGTGCTCAAACAGCTACACTAGGGCGGCCCCTATAGAATAAGGGTCCCTTTGCGACCGCGTTTCCTTGCTGACGTCGACCCCGGCTGCATTTGAACCCACGGCGGGAAAGGCGTGTGCTCTAACCGCGACACCAGGGCGGCCCCATATCAAAGAATCTAAAACATAAATAATGAACATTTACAATATCATGTAGAAATCATCTCCTGGATGCACTGCAACTGTATATGACCTGTAAAGTAAAGGGGAAATCTTTCCATACTTACTCAGTTAATACTTACGTGAAAATTAGGCACGCATACAACCTCCTAACCTCTAGGACCTCTAACCGCAACACCAGGGCGGCCCCATATCAAATATCAAATGTTTGTCTGAGATTATCTTTGGACTTGTGAACATGTCAGAGATCAGATTTTAGCTTACCTTGTCTGGTGGAGTGAAATGATCTCATCCTCTTTGGGTCTTCTTGAACCATTCTTAGTCAGGCCCCTCGCCAGAGACCAATTTGCCATGGGAGACCCTTCCAGGAGCACTAGGCACCAGACAACGCAGCTCTCAGGTTCATTGGGGCACGCAAACCTCTCCACCACGATAAGGTGATGGTTCCTTCGGAGAGGAACCTGTAAAAAAAAGAAAAGAAAAGTAGATTAGATACAGTATATATTAAAAACAAAAAGAATCCAACAAGTCAGAAATTAAATTTAGAACAATGCAGTCAAGTAAACATTGTTTCATACCATACCTAGATTATACCTAGATGAAAATAAAGCAGGTGCGTAGTACTGTAGTGAAGGGAAACATATTCATGATTACCAGTTAACAAGCTACAGTAGGAGGTATTATAACAAAAGAAAAACATTTATTGTTGTCTAAAAACAAGAATTAAAACAATACAGTTAAAGACAGATTATTTCCCACTTACCTTGTTATCAAGCTTGAAGGAAGAATTATAAAATGTTCGTCTGACGATAGGATGCCTATCAAACGAACACATTAAAATACAGATCAAAGAACGTAAAAAATAAATAATAAACTTTTACAATATTATGTAGGAATCATCTCCTGGATGCGCTGCAACTGTATATGACCTGTAAAGTAAAGGGGAAATCTTTCCATACTTACTCAGTTAATACTTACGTGAAAATCAGGCACGCATACAACCTCCTCTTCATCATTGTATTCTCTTCATTATGTCCCTCTTCATCTTCTTATTTCCTCTTCTCTTCTTCATCTTTTAATAAGGGGCCCGTTGCGACCGCAATTCCACGCTGACGTCGACCCCGGCTGCGTTTGAACCCACGACGGGAAAGGCATGTGCTCAAACAGCTACACTAGGGCGGCCCCTATAGAATAAGGGTCCCTTTGCGACCGCGTTTCCTTGCTGACGTCGACCCCGGCTGCGTTTGAACCCACGGCGGGAAAGGCGTGTGCTCTAACCGCGACACCAGGGCGGCCCCATATCAAAGAATCGAAAACATAAATAATGAACATTTACAATATTATGTAGAAATCATCTCCTGGATGCACTGCAACTGTATATGACCTGTAAAGTAAAGGGGACATCTTTCCATACTTACTCAGTTAATACTTACGTGAAAATCAGGCATGCATACAACCTCCTCTTCATCATTGTATTCTCTTCATTATGTCCCTCTTCATCTTCTTATTTCCTCTTCTCTTCTTCATCTTCATCTTGCAATAAGGGGCCCGTTGCGACCGCAATTCCACGCTGACGTCGACCCCGGCTGCGTTTGAACCCACGACGGGAAAGGCATGTGCTCAAACAGCTACACTAGGGCGGCCCCTATAGAATAAGGGTCCCTTTGCGACCGCGTTTCCTTGCTGACGTCGACCCCGGCTGCGTTTGAACCCACGACGGGAAAGGCGTGTGCTCTAACCGCGACACCAGGGCGGCCCCATATCAAAGAATCTAAAACATAAATAATTAACATTTACAATATCATGTAGAAATCATCTCCTGGATGCACTGCAACTGTATATGACCTGTAAAGTAAAGGGGAAATCTTTCCATACTTACTCAGTTAATACTTACGTGAAAATTAGGCACGCATACAACCTCCTAACCTCTAGGACCTCTAACCGCAACACCAGGGCGGCCCCATATCAAATATCAAATGTTTGTCTGAGATTATCTTTGGACTTGTGAACATGTCAGAGATCAGATTTTAGCTTACCTTGTCTGGTGGAGTGAAATGATCTCATCCTCTTTGGGTCTTCTTGAACCATTCTTAGTCAGGCCCCTCGCCAGAGACCAATTTGCCATGGGAGACCCTTCCAGGAGCACTAGGCACCAGACAACGCAGCTCTCAGGTTCATTGGGGCACGCAAACCTCTCCACCACGATAAGGTGATGGTTCCTTCGGAGAGGAACCTGTAAAAAAAAGAAAAGAAAAGTAGATTAGATACAGTATATATTAAAAACAACAAGAATCCAACAAGTCAGAAATGAAATTTAGAACAATACAGTCAAGTAAACATTGTTTCATACCATACCTAGATTATACCTAGATGAAAATAAAGCAGGTGCGTAGTACTGTAGTGAAGGGAAAGATATTCATGATTACCAGTTAACAAGCTACAGTAGGAGTTATTATAACAAAAGAAAAACATTTATTGTTGTCTTTAAAACAATAATTAAAACAATACAGTTAAAGACAGATTATTTCCCACTTCAGGTTCAGGTTCAGGTTCAGGTTCGGTTTATTAGTCAAATGCGTATCCATACAAGTACAGACAAACAATGAAATGCTTGTGCCAAGAGCACTCTCAGCCTTATTGCACACAAAACAATACGACAACAACAGGTCACCCAGGACAACCCAAAAAACAACAAAACAACCATACAGTGTGACAGTGTACAGTTTAAAAACTGCGTATATTGCACATGACTACCTACGTCTCGCTTCCATCTCTTCGTTAAGCAACCTGATTGCTTGAGCATAAAAACTATTACTGAAACGGGTGGTGTGAGATTTGATGCTCTGGTAACGTTTTTTTGATGGGAGGAGATAGAACAGGGAATGGGCGGGATGACAGCTGTCCTTTAAGATGTTCTCTGTCTTTTTCTTACAGCGTGTGTTATAGATTGTGTGTAGCTGTGGTAATTCTGTGCCAATGATTTTGGCAGCTCTCTTCACAATTCTCTGTAACTGTTTACTGTCTTGAGCAGTCACGTTACCAAACCACACTGTTATGCATCCTGTCAATACACTTTCTATGGTACAGCGATAGAAATTAACAAGAGCCTTGGTGCTTAGGCCAAATCTCCTGAGGCGCCGCAGAAAGTACAATCGCTGCTGCGCTTTCTTAAGGATACCTTCGCTTACCTTGTTATCAAGCTAGAAGGAAGAATTATAAAATGTTCATCTGACGATAGGATGCCTATCAAACGAACACATTAAAATACAGATCAAAGAACGTACAAAATAAATAATAAACCTTTACAATATTATGTAGGAATCATCTCCTGGATGCGCTGCAACTGTATATGACCTGTAAAGTAAAGGGGAAATCTTTCCATACTTACTCAGTTAATACTTACGTGAAAATCAGGCACGCATACAACCTCCTCTTCATCATTGTATTCTCTTCATTATGTCCCTCTTCATCTTCTTATTTCCTCTTCTCTTCTTCATCTTCATCTTGCAATAAGGAGCCCGTTGCGACCGCAATTCCACGCTGACGTCGACCCCGGCTGCGTTTGAACCCACGACGGGAAAGGCATGTGCTCAAACAGCTACACTAGGGCGGCCCCTATAGAATAAAGGTCCCTTTGCGACCGCGTTTCCTTGCTGACGTCGACCCCGGCTGCGTTTGAACCCACGACGGGAAAGGCGTGTGCTCTTACCGCAACACCAGGGCGGCCCCATATCAAAGAATCTAAAACATAAATAATTAACATTTACAATATCATGTAGAAATCATCTCCTGGATGCACTGCAACTGTATATGACCTGTAAAGTAAAGGGGAAATCTTTCCATACTTACTCAGTTAATACTTACGTGAAAATTAGGCACGCATACAACCTCCTAACCTCTAGGACCTCTAACCGCAACACCAGGGCGGCCCCATATCAAATATCAAATGTTTGTCTGAGATTATCTTTGGACTTGTGAACATGTCAGAGATCAGATTTTAGCTTACCTTGTCTGGTGGAGTGAAATGATCTCATCCTCTTTGGGTCTTCTTGAACCATTCTTAGTCAGGCCCCTCGCCAGAGACCAATTTGCCATGGGAGACCCTTCCAGGAGCACTAGGCACCAGACAACGCAGCTCTCAGGTTCATTGGGGCACGCAAACCTCTCCACCACGATAAGGTGATGGTTCCTTCGGAGAGGAACCTGTAAAAAAAAGAAAAGAAAAGTAGATTAGATACAGTATATATTAAAAACAAAAAGAATCCAACAAGTCAGAAATTAAATTTAGAACAATGCAGTCAAGTAAACATTGTTTCATACCATACCTAGATTATACCTAGATGAAAATAAAGCAGGTGCGTAGTACTGTAGTGAAGGGAAACATATTCATGATTACCAGTTAACAAGCTACAGTAGGAGGTATTATAACAAAAGAAAAACATTTATTGTTGTCTAAAAACAAGAATTAAAACAATACAGTTAAAGACAGATTATTTCCCACTTACCTTGTTATCAAGCTAGAAGGAAGAATTATAAAATGTTCGTCTGACGATAGGATGCCTATCAAACGAACACATTAAAATACAGATCAAAGAACGTAAAAAATAAATAATAAACTTTTACAATATTATGTAGGAATCATCTCCTGGATGCGCTGCAACTGTATATGACCTGTAAAGTAAAGGGGAAATCTTTCCATACTTACTCAGTTAATACTTACGTGAAAATCAGGCACGCATACAACCTCCTCTTCATCATTGTATTCTCTTCATTATGTCCCTCTTCATCTTCTTATTTCCTCTTCTCTTCTTCATCTTTTAATAAGGGGCCCGTTGCGACCGCAATTCCACGCTGACGTCGACCCCGGCTGCGTTTGAACCCACGACGGGAAAGGCATGTGCTCAAACAGCTACACTAGGGCGGCCCCTATAGAATAAGGGTCCCTTTGCGACCGCGTTTCCTTGCTGACGTCGACCCCGGCTGCGTTTGAACCCACGGCGGGAAAGGCGTGTGCTCTAACCGCGACACCAGGGCGGCCCCATATCAAAGAATCGAAAAAATAAATAATAAACCTTTACAATATTATGTAGGAATCATCTCCTGGATGCGCTGCAACTGTATATGACCTGTAAAGTAAAGGGGAAATCTTTCCATACTTACTCAGTTAATACTTACGTGAAAATCAGGCACGCATACAACCTCCTCTTCATCATTGTATTCTCTTCATTATGTCCCTCTTCATCTTCTTATTTCCTCTTCTCTTCTTCATCTTCATCTTGCAATAAGGGGCCCGCTGCGACCGCAATTCCACGCTGACGTCGACCCCGGCTGCGTTTGAACCCACGACGGGAAAGGCATGTGCTCAAACAGCTACACTAGGGCGGCCCCTATAGAATAAGGGTCCCTTTGCGACCGCGTTTCCTTGCTGACGTCGACCCCGGCTTCGTTTGAACCCACGACGGGAAAGGCGTGTGCTCTAACCGCGACACCAGGGCGGCCCCATATCAAAGAATCTAAAACATAAATAATGAACATTTACAATATCATGTAGAAATCATCTCCTGGATGCACTGCAACTGTATATGACCTGTAAAGTAAAGGGGAAATCTTTCCATACTTACTCAGTTAATACTTACGTGAAAATTAGGCACGCATACAACCTCCTAACCTCTAGGACCTCTAACCGCAACACCAGGGCGGCCCCATATCAAATATCAAATGTTTGTCTGAGATTATCTTTGGACTTGTGAACATGTCAGAGATCAGATTTTAGCTTACCTTGTCTGGTGGAGTGAAATGATCTCATCCTCTTTGGGTCTTCTTGAACCATTCTTAGTCAGGCCCCTCGCCAGAGACCAATTTGCCATGGGAGACCCTTCCAGGAGCACTAGGCACCAGACAACGAAGCTCTCAGGTTCATTGGGGCACGCAAACCTCTCCACCACGATAAGGTGATGGTTCCTTCGGAGAGGAACCTGTAAAAAAAAGAAAAGAAAAGTAGATTAGATACAGTATATATTAAAAACAAAAAGAATCCAACAAGTCAGAAATTAAATTTAGAACAATGCAGTCAAGTAAACATTGTTTCATACCATACCTAGATTATACCTAGATGAAAATAAAGCAGGTGCGTAGTACTGTAGTGAAGGGAAACATATTCATGATTACCAGTTAACAAGCTACAGTAGGAGGTATTATAACAAAAGAAAAACATTTATTGTTGTCTAAAAACAAGAATTAAAACAATACAGTTAAAGACAGATTATTTCCCACTTACCTTGTTATCAAGCTAGAAGGAAGAATTATAAAATGTTCGTCTGACGATAGGATGCCTATCAAACGAACACATTAAAATACAGATCAAAGAACGTAAAAAATAAATAATAAACTTTTACAATATTATGTAGGAATCATCTCCTGGATGCGCTGCAACTGTATATGACCTGTAAAGTAAAGGGGAAATCTTTCCATACTTACTCAGTTAATACTTACGTGAAAATCAGGCACGCATACAACCTCCTCTTCATCATTGTATTCTCTTCATTATGTCCCTCTTCATCTTCTTATTTCCTCTTCTCTTCTTCATCTTTTAATAAGGGGCCCGTTGCGACCGCAATTCCACGCTGACGTCGACCCCGGCTGCGTTTGAACCCACGACGGGAAAGGCATGTGCTCAAACAGCTACACTAGGGCGGCCCCTATAGAATAAGGGTCCCTTTGCGACCGCGTTTCCTTGCTGACGTCGACCCCGGCTGCGTTTGAACCCACGGCGGGAAAGGCGTGTGCTCTAACCGCGACACCAGGGCGGCCCCATATCAAAGAATCGAAAACATAAATAATGAACATTTACAATATTATGTAGAAATCATCTCCTGGATGCACTGCAACTGTATATGACCTGTAAAGTAAAGGGGACATCTTTCCATACTTACTCAGTTAATACTTACGTGAAAATCAGGCATGCATACAACCTCCTCTTCATCATTGTATTCTCTTCATTATGTCCCTCTTCATCTTCTTATTTCCTCTTCTCTTCTTCATCTTCATCTTGCAATAAGGGGCCCGTTGCGACCGCAATTCCACGCTGACGTCGACCCCGGCTGCGTTTGAACCCACGACGGGAAAGGCATGTGCTCAAACAGCTACACTAGGGCGGCCCCTTTAGAATAAGGGTCCCTTTGCGACCGCGTTTCCTTGCTGACGTCGACCCCGGCTGCGTTTGAACCCACGACGGGAAAGGCGTGTGCTCTAACCGCGACACCAGGGCGGCCCCATATCAAAGAATCTAAAACATAAATAATGAACATTTACAATATCATGTAGAAATCATCTCCTGGATGCACTGCAACTGTATATGACCTGTAAAGTAAAGGGGAAATCTTTCCATACTTACTCAGTTAATACTTACGTGAAAATTAGGCACGCATACAACCTCCTAACCTCTAGGACCTCTAACCGCAACACCAGGGCGGCCCCATATCAAATATCAAATGTTTGTCTGAGATTATCTTTGGACTTGTGAACATGTCAGAGATCAGATTTTAGCTTACCTTGTCTGGTGGAGTGAAATGATCTCATCCTCTTTGGGTCTTCTTGAACCATTCTTAGTCAGGCCCCTCGCCAGAGACCAATTTGCCATGGGAGACCCTTCCAGGAGCACTAGGCACCAGACAACGCAGCTCTCAGGTTCATTGGGGCACGCAAACCTCTCCACCACGATAAGGTGATGGTTCCTTCGGAGAGGAACCTGTAAAAAAAAGAAAAGAAAAGTAGATTAGATACAGTATATATTAAAAACAAAAAGAATCCAACAAGTCAGAAATTAAATTTAGAACAATGCAGTCAAGTAAACATTGTTTCATACCATACCTAGATTATACCTAGATGAAAATAAAGCAGGTGCGTAGTACTGTAGTGAAGGGAAACATATTCATGATTACCAGTTAACAAGCTACAGTAGGAGGTATTATAACAAAAGAAAAACATTTATTGTTGTCTAAAAACAAGAATTAAAACAATACAGTTAAAGACAGATTATTTCCCACTTACCTTGTTATCAAGCTAGAAGGAAGAATTATAAAATGTTCGTCTGACGATAGGATGCCTATCAAACGAACACATTAAAATACAGATCAAAGAACGTAAAAAATAAATAATAAACTTTTACAATATTATGTAGGAATCATCTCCTGGATGCGCTGCAACTGTATATGACCTGTAAAGTAAAGGGGAAATCTTTCCATACTTACTCAGTTAATACTTACGTGAAAATCAGGCACGCATACAACCTCCTCTTCATCATTGTATTCTCTTCATTATGTCCCTCTTCATCTTCTTATTTCCTCTTCTCTTCTTCATCTTTTAATAAGGGGCCCGTTGCGACCGCAATTCCACGCTGACGTCGACCCCGGCTGCGTTTGAACCCACGACGGGAAAGGCATGTGCTCAAACAGCTACACTAGGGCGGCCCCTATAGAATAAGGGTCCCTTTGCGACCGCGTTTCCTTGCTGACGTCGACCCCGGCTGCGTTTGAACCCACGGCGGGAAAGGCGTGTGCTCTAACCGCGACACCAGGGCGGCCCCATATCAAAGAATCGAAAACATAAATAATGAACATTTACAATATTATGTAGAAATCATCTCCTGGATGCACTGCAACTGTATATGACCTGTAAAGTAAAGGGGACATCTTTCCATACTTACTCAGTTAATACTTACGTGAAAATCAGGCATGCATACAACCTCCTCTTCATCATTGTATTCTCTTCATTATGACCCTCTTCATCTTCTTATTTCCTCTTCTCTTCTTCATCTTCATCTTGCAATAAGGGGCCCGTTGCGACCGCAATTCCACGCTGACGTCGACCCCGGCTGCGTTTGAACCCACGACGGGAAAGGCATGTGCTCAAACAGCTACACTAGGGCGGCCCCTATAGAATAAGGGTCCCTTTGCGACCGCGTTTCCTTGCTGACGTCGACCCCGGCTGCGTTTGAACCCACGACGGGAAAGGCGTGTGCTCTAACCGCGACACCAGGGCGGCCCCATATCAAAGAATCTAAAACATAAATAATGAACATTTACAATATCATGTAGAAATCATCTCCTGGATGCACTGCAACTGTATATGACCTGTAAAGTAAAGGGGAAATCTTTCCATACTTACTCAGTTAATACTTACGTGAAAATTAGGCACGCATACAACCTCCTAACCTCTAGGACCTCTAACCGCAACACCAGGGCGGCCCCATATCAAATATCAAATGTTTGTCTGAGATTATCTTTGGACTTGTGAACATGTCAGAGATCAGATTTTAGCTTACCTTGTCTGGTGGAGTGAAATGATCTCATCCTCTTTGGGTCTTCTTGAACCATTCTTAGTCAGGCCCCTCGCCAGAGACCAATTTGCCATGGGAGACCCTTCCAGGAGCACTAGGCACCAGACAACGCAGCTCTCAGGTTCATTGGGGCACGCAAACCTCTCCACCACGATAAGGTGATGGTTCCTTCGGAGAGGAACCTGTAAAAAAAAGAAAAGAAAAGTAGATTAGATACAGTATATATTAAAAACAAAAAGAATCCAACAAGTCAGAAATTAAATTTAGAACAATGCAGTCAAGTAAACATTGTTTCATACCATACCTAGATTATACCTAGATGAAAATAAAGCAGGTGCGTAGTACTGTAGTGAAGGGAAACATATTCATGATTACCAGTTAACAAGCTACAGTAGGAGGTATTATAACAAAAGAAAAACATTTATTGTTGTCTAAAAACAAGAATTAAAACAATACAGTTAAAGACAGATTATTTCCCACTTACCTTGTTATCAAGCTAGAAGGAAGAATTATAAAATGTTCGTCTGACGATAGGATGCCTATCAAACGAACACATTAAAATACAGATCAAAGAACGTAAAAAATAAATAATAAACTTTTACAATATTATGTAGGAATCATCTCCTGGATGCGCTGCAACTGTATATGACCTGTAAAGTAAAGGGGAAATCTTTCCATACTTACTCAGTTAATACTTACGTGAAAATCAGGCACGCATACAACCTCCTCTTCATCATTGTATTCTCTTCATTATGTCCCTCTTCATCTTCTTATTTCCTCTTCTCTTCTTCATCTTTTAATAAGGGGCCCGTTGCGACCGCAATTCCACGCTGACGTCGACCCCGGCTGCGTTTGAACCCACGACGGGAAAGGCATGTGCTCAAACAGCTACACTAGGGCGGCCCCTATAGAATAAGGGTCCCTTTGCGACCGCGTTTCCTTGCTGACGTCGACCCCGGCTGCGTTTGAACCCACGGCGGGAAAGGCGTGTGCTCTAACCGCGACACCAGGGCGGCCCCATATCAAAGAATCGAAAACATAAATAATGAACATTTACAATATTATGTAGAAATCATCTCCTGGATGCACTGCAACTGTATATGACCTGTAAAGTAAAGGGGACATCTTTCCATACTTACTCAGTTAATACTTACGTGAAAATCAGGCATGCATACAACCTCCTCTTCATCATTGTATTCTCTTCATTATGACCCTCTTCATCTTCTTATTTCCTCTTCTCTTCTTCATCTTCATCTTGCAATAAGGGGCCCGTTGCGACCGCAATTCCACGCTGACGTCGACCCCGGCTGCGTTTGAACCCACGACGGGAAAGGCATGTGCTCAAACAGCTACACTAGGGCGGCCCCTATAGAATAAGGGTCCCTTTGCGACCGCGTTTCCTTGCTGACGTCGACCCCGGCTGCGTTTGAACCCACGACGGGAAAGGCGTGTGCTCTAACCGCGACACCAGGGCGGCCCCATATCAAAGAATCTAAAACATAAATAATGAACATTTACAATATCATGTAGAAATCATCTCCTGGATGCACTGCAACTGTATATGACCTGTAAAGTAAAGGGGAAATCTTTCCATACTTACTCAGTTAATACTTACGTGAAAATTAGGCACGCATACAACCTCCTAACCTCTAGGACCTCTAACCGCAACACCAGGGCGGCCCCATATCAAATATCAAATGTTTGTCTGAGATTATCTTTGGACTTGTGAACATGTCAGAGATCAGATTTTAGCTTACCTTGTCTGGTGGAGTGAAATGATCTCATCCTCTTTGGGTCTTCTTGAACCATTCTTAGTCAGGCCCCTCGCCAGAGACCAATTTGCCATGGGAGACCCTTCCAGGAGCACTAGGCACCAGACAACGCAGCTCTCAGGTTCATTGGGGCACGCAAACCTCTCCACCACGATAAGGTGATGGTTCCTTCGGAGAGGAACCTGTAAAAAAAAGAAAAGAAAAGTAGATTAGATACAGTATATATTAAAAACAACAAGAATCCAACAAGTCAGAAATGAAATTTAGAACAATACAGTCAAGTAAACATTGTTTCATACCATACCTAGATTATACCTAGATGAAAATAAAGCAGGTGCGTAGTACTGTAGTGAAGGGAAACATATTCATGATTACCAGTTAACAAGCTACAGTAGGAGTAATTATAACAAAAGAAAAACATTTATTGTTGTCTTTAAAACAATAATTAAAACAATACAGTTAAAGACAGATTATTTCCCACTTACCTTGTTATCAAGCTAGAAGGAAGGATTATAAAATGTTCATCTGACGATAGGATGCCTATCAAACAAACACATTAAAATACAGATCAAAGAACGTAAAAAATAAATAATAAACCTTTACAATATTATGTAGGAATCATCTCCTGGATGCGCTGCAACTGTATATGACCTGTAAAGTAAAGGGGAAATCTTTCCATACTTACTCAGTTAATACTTACGTGAAAATCAGGCACGCATACAACCTCCTCTTCATCATTGTATTCTCTTCATTATGTCCCTCTTCATCTTCTTATTTCCTCTTCTCTTCTTCATCTTCATCTTGCAATAAGGGGCCCGTTGCGACCGCAATTCCACGCTGACGTCGACCCCGGCTGCGTTTGAACCCACGACCGGAAAGGCATGTGCTCAAACAGCTACACTAGGGCGGCCCCTATAGAATAAGGGTCCCTTTGCGACCGCGTTTCCTTGCTGACGTCGACCCCGGCTTCGTTTGAACCCACGACGGGAAAGGCGTGTGCTCTAACCGCGACACCAGGGCGGCCCCATATCAAAGAATCTAAAACATAAATAATGAACATTTACAATATTATGTAGAAATCATCTCCTGGATGCGCTGCAACTGTATATGACCTGTAAAGTAAAGGGGACATCTTTCCATACTTACTCAGTTAATACTTACGTGAAAATCAGGCACGCATACAACCTCCTCTTCATCATTGTATTCTCTTCATTATGTCCCTCTTCATCTTCTTATTTCCTCTTCTTCATCTTCATCTTACAATAAGGGGCCCGTTGCGACCGCAATTCCACGCTGACGTCGACCCCGGCTGCGTTTGAACCCACGACGGGAAAGGCGTGTGCTCAAACAGCTACACTAGGGCGGCCCCTATAGAATAAGGGTCCCTTTGCGACCGCGTTTCCTTGCTGACGTCGACCCCGGCTGCGTTTGAACCCACGACGGGAAAGGCGTGTGCTCTAACCGCGACACCAGGGCGGCCCCATATCAAAGAATCTAAAACATAAATAATGAACATTTACAATATCATGTAGAAATCATCTCCTGGATGCACTGCAACTGTACATGACCTGTAAAGTAAAGGGGAAATCTTTCCATACTTACTCAGTTAATACTTACGTGAAAATTAGGCACGCATACAACCTCCTAACCTCTAGGACCTCTAACCGCAACACCAGGGCGGCCCCATATCAAATATCAAATGTTTGTCTGAGATTATCTTTGGACTTGTGAACATGTCAGAGATCAGATTTTAGCTTACCTTGTCTGGTGGAGTGAAATTATCTCTTCCTCTTTGGGTCTTCTTGAACCATTCTTAGTCAGGCCCCTCGCCAGAGACCAATTTGCCATGGGAGACCCTTCCAGGAGCACTAGGCACCAGACAACGCAGCTCTCAGGTTCATTGGGGCACGCAAACCTCTCCACCACGATAAGGTGATGGTTCCTTCGGAGAGGAACCTGTAAAAAAAAGAAAAGAAAAGTAGATTAGATACAGTATATATTAAAAACAACAAGAATCCAACAAGTCAGAAATGAAATTTAGAACAATACAGTCAAGTTAACATTGTTTCATACCATACCTAGATTATACCTAGATGAAAATAAAGCAGGTGCGTAGTACTGTAGTGAAGGGAAACATATTCATGATTACCAGTTAACAAGCTACAGTAGGAGTTATTATAACAAAAGAAAAACATTTATTGTTGTCTTTAAAACAATAATTAAAACAATACAGTTAAAGACAGATTATTTCCCACTTACCTTGTTATCAAGCTAGAAGGAAGAATTATAAAATGTTCATCTGACGATAGGATGCCTATCAAACGAACACATTAAAATACAGATCAAAGAACGTAAAAAATAAATAATAAACCTTTACAATATTATGTAGGAATCATCTCCTGGATGCGCTGCAACTGTATATGACCTGTAAAGTAAAGGGGAAATCTTTCCATACTTACTCAGTTAATACTTACGTGAAAATCAGGCACGCATACAACCTCCTCTTCATCATTGTATTCTCTTCATTATGTCCCTCTTCATCTTCTTATTTCCTCTTCTCTTCTTCATCTTTTAATAAGGGGCCCGTTGCGACCGCAATTCCACGCTGACGTCGACCCCGGCTGCGTTTGAACCCACGACGGGAAAGGCATGTGCTCAAACAGCTACACTAGGGCGGCCCCTATAGAATAAGGGTCCCTTTGCGACCGCGTTTCCTTGCTGACGTCGACCCCGGCTGCGTTTGAACCCACGGCGGGAAAGGCGTGTGCTCTAACCGCGACACCAGGGCGGCCCCATATCAAAGAATCGAAAACATAAATAATGAACATTTACAATATTATGTAGAAATCATCTCCTGGATGCACTGCAACTGTATATGACCTGTAAAGTAAAGGGGAAATCTTTCCATACTTACTCAGTTAATACTTACGTGAAAATCAGGCATGCATACAACCTCCTCTTCATCATTGTATTCTCTTCATTATGTCCCTCTTAATCTTCTTATTTCCTCTTCTCTTCTTCATCTTCATCTTGCAATAAGGGGCCCGTTGCGACCGCAATTCCACGCTGACGTCGACCCCGGCTGCGTTTGAACCCACGACGGGAAAGGCATGTGCTCAAACAGCTACACTAGGGCGGCCCCTATAGAATAAGGGTCCCTTTGCGACCGCGTTTCCTTGCTGACGTCGACCCCGGCTGCGTTTGAACCCACGACGGGAAAGGCGTGTGCTCTAACCGCGACACCAGGGCGGCCCCATATCAAAGAATCTAAAACATAAATAATGAACATTTACAATATCATGTAGAAATCATCTCCTGGATGCACTGCAACTGTATATGACCTGTAAAGTAAAGGGGAAATCTTTCCATACTTACTCAGTTAATACTTACGTGAAAATTAGGCACGCATACAACCTCCTAACCTCTAGGACCTCTAACCGCAACACCAGGGCGGCCCCATATCAAATATCAAATGTTTGTCTGAGATTATCTTTGGACTTGTGAACATGTCAGAGATCAGATTTTAGCTTACCTTGTCTGGTGGAGTGAAATGATCTCATCCTCTTTGGGTCTTCTTGAACCATTCTTAGTCAGGCCCCTCGCCAGAGACCAATTTGCCATGGGAGACCCTTCCAGGAGCACTAGGCACCAGACAACGCAGCTCTTAGGTTCATTGGGGCACGCAAACCTCTCCACCACGATAAGGTGATGGTTCCTTCGGAGAGGAACCTGTAAAAAAAAGAAAAGAAAAGTAGATTAGATACAGTATATATTAAAAACAAAAAGAATCCAACAAGTCAGAAATTAAATTTAGAACAATGCAGTCAAGTAAACATTGTTTCATACCATACCTAGATTATACCTAGATGAAAATAAAGCAGGTGCGTAGTACTGTAGTGAAGGGAAACATATTCATGATTACCAGTTAACAAGCTACAGTAGGAGGTATTATAACAAAAGAAAAACATTTATTGTTGTCTAAAAACAAGAATTAAAACAATACAGTTAAAGACAGATTATTTCCCACTTACCTTGTTATCAAGCTAGAAGGAAGAATTATAAAATGTTCGTCTGACGATAGGATGCCTATCAAACGAACACATTAAAATACAGATCAAAGAACGTAAAAAATAAATAATAAACCTTTACAATATTATGTAGGAATCATCTCCTGGATGCACTGCAACTGTATATGACCTGTAAAGTAAAGGGGACATCTTTCCATACTTACTCAGTTAATACTTACGTGAAAATCAGGCATGCATACAACCTCCTCTTCATCATTGTATTCTCTTCATTATGACCCTCTTCATCTTCTTATTTCCTCTTCTCTTCTTCATCTTCATCTTGCAATAAGGGGCCCGTTGCGACCGCAATTCCACGCTGACGTCGACCCCGGCTGCGTTTGAACCCACGACGGGAAAGGCATGTGCTCAAACAGCTACACTAGGGCGGCCCCTATAGAATAAAGGTCCCTTTGCGACCGCGTTTCCTTGCTGACGTCGACCCCGGCTGCGTTTGAACCCACAACGGGAAAGGCGTGTGCTCTTACCGCGACACCAGGGCGGCCCCATATCAAAGAATCTAAAACATAAATAATTAACATTTACAATATCATGTAGAAATCATCTCCTGGATGCACTGCAACTGTATATGACCTGTAAAGTAAAGGGGAAATCTTTCCATACTTACTCAGTTAATACTTACGTGAAAATTAGGCACGCATACAACCTCCTAACCTCTAGGACCTCTAACCGCAACACCAGGGCGGCCCCATATCAAATATCAAATGTTTGTCTGAGATTATCTTTGGACTTGTGAACATGTCAGAGATCAGATTTTAGCTTACCTTGTCTGGTGGAGTGAAATGATCTCATCCTCTTTGGGTCTTCTTGAACCATTCTTAGTCAGGCCCCTCGCCAGAGACCAATTTGCCATGGGAGACCCTTCCAGGAGCACTAGGCACCAGACAACGCAGCTCTCAGGTTCATTGGGGCACGCAAACCTCTCCACCACGATAAGGTGATGGTTCCTTCGGAGAGGAACCTGTAAAAAAAAAGAAAAGAAAAGTAGATTAGATACAGTATATATTAAAAACAACAAGAATCCAACAAGTCAGAAATGAAATTTAGAACAATACAGTCAAGTAAACATTGTTTCATACCATACCTAGATTATACCTAGATGAAAATAAAGCAGGTGCGTAGTACTGTAGTGAAGGGAAACATATTCATGATTACCAGTTAACAAGCTACAGTAGGAGTTATTATAACAAAAGAAAAACATTTATTGTTGTCTTTAAAACAATAATTAAAACAATACAGTTAAAGACAGATTATTTCCCACTTACCTTGTTATCAAGCTAGAAGGAAGAATTATAAAATGTTCATCTGACGATAGGATGCCTATCAAACGAACACATTAAAATACAGATCAAAGAACGTAAAAAATAAATAATAAACCTTTACAATATTATGTAGGAATCATCTCCTGGATGCGCTGCAACTGTATATGACCTGTAAAGTAAAGGGGAAATCTTTCCATACTTACTCAGTTAATACTTAAGTGAAAATCAGGCACGCATACAACCTCCTCTTCATCATTGTATTCTCTTCATTATGTCCCTCTTCATCTTCTTATTTCCTCTTCTCTTCTTCATCTTCATCTTGCAATAAGGGGCCCGCTGCGACCGCAATTCCACGCTGACGTCGACCCCGGCTTCGTTTGAACCCACGACGGGAAAGGCATGTGCTCAAACAGCTACACTAGGGCGGCCCCTATAGAATAAGGGTCCCTTTGCGACCGCGTTTCCTTGCTGACGTCGACCCCGGCTTCGTTTGAACCCACGACGGGAAAGGCGTGTGCTCTAACCGCAACACCAGGGCGGCCCCATATCAAAGAATCTAAAACATAAATAATGAACATTTACAATATCATGTAGAAATCATCTCCTGGATGCACTGCAACTGTATATGACCTGTAAAGTAAAGGGGAAATCTTTCCATACTTACTCAGTTAATACTTACGTGAAAATTAGGCACGCATACAACCTCCTAACCTCTAGGACCTCTAACCGCAACACCAGGGCGGCCCCATATCAAATATCAAATGTTTGTCTGAGATTATCTTTGGACTTGTGAACATGTCAGAGATCAGATTTTAGCTTACCTTGTCTGGTGGAGTGAAATGATCTCATCCTCTTTGGGTCTTCTTGAACCATTCTTAGTCAGGCCCCTCGCCAGAGACCAATTTGCCATGGGAGACCCTTCCAGGAGCACTAGGCACCAGACAACGAAGCTCTCAGGTTCATTGGGGCACGCAAACCTCTCCACCACGATAAGGTGATGGTTCCTTCGGAGAGGAACCTGTAAAAAAAAGAAAAGAAAAGTAGATTAGATACAGTATATATTAAAAACAAAAAGAATCCAACAAGTCAGAAATTAAATTTAGAACAATGCAGTCAAGTAAACATTGTTTCATACCATACCTAGATTATACCTAGATGAAAATAAAGCAGGTGCGTAGTACTGTAGTGAAGGGAAACATATTCATGATTACCAGTTAACAAGCTACAGTAGGAGGTATTATAACAAAAGAAAAAATTTTATTGTTGTCTAAAAACAAGAATTAAAACAATACAGTTAAAGACAGATTATTTCCCACTTACCTTGTTATCAAGCTAGAAGGAAGAATTATAAAATGTTCGTCTGACGATAGGATGCCTATCAAACGAACACATTAAAATACAGATCAAAGAACGTAAAAAATAAATAATAAACTTTTACAATATTATGTAGGAATCATCTCCTGGATGCGCTGCAACTGTATATGACCTGTAAAGTAAAGGGGAAATCTTTCCATACTTACTCAGTTAATACTTACGTGAAAATCAGGCACGCATACAACCTCCTCTTCATCATTGTATTCTCTTCATTATGTCCCTCTTCATCTTCTTATTTCCTCTTCTCTTCTTCATCTTTTAATAAGGGGCCCGTTGCGACCGCAATTCCACGCTGACGTCGACCCCGGCTGCGTTTGAACCCACGACGGGAAAGGCATGTGCTCAAACAGCTACACTAGGGCGGCCCCTATAGAATAAGGGTCCCTTTGCGACCGCGTTTCCTTGCTGACGTCGACCCCGGCTGCGTTTGAACCCACGGCGGGAAAGGCGTGTGCTCTAACCGCGACACCAGGGCGGCCCCATATCAAAGAATCGAAAACATAAATAATGAACATTTACAATATTATGTAGAAATCATCTCCTGGATGCACTGCAACTGTATATGACCTGTAAAGTAAAGGGGACATCTTTCCATACTTACTCAGTTAATACTTACGTGAAAATCAGGCATGCATACAACCTCCTCTTCATCATTGTATTCTCTTCATTATGTCCCTCTTCATCTTCTTATTTCCTCTTCTCTTCTTCATCTTCATCTTGCAATAAGGGGCCCGTTGCGACCGCAATTCCACGCTGACGTCGACCCCGGCTGCGTTTGAACCCACGACGGGAAAGGCATGTGCTCAAACAGCTACACTAGGGCGGCCCCTATAGAATAAGGGTCCCTTTGCGACCGCGTTTCCTTGCTGACGTCGACCCCGGCTGCGTTTGAACCCACGACGGGAAAGGCGTGTGCTCTAACCGCGACACCAGGGCGGCCCCATATCAAAGAATCTAAAACATAAATAATGAACATTTACAATATCATGTAGAAATCATCTCCTGGATGCACTGCAACTGTATATGACCTGTAAAGTAAAGGGGAAATCTTTCCATACTTACTCAGTTAATACTTACGTGAAAATTAGGCACGCATACAACCTCCTAACCTCTAGGACCTCTAACCGCAACACCAGGGCGGCCCCATATCAAATATCAAATGTTTGTCTGAGATTATCTTTGGACTTGTGAACATGTCAGAGATCAGATTTTAGCTTACCTTGTCTGGTGGAGTGAAATGATCTCATCCTCTTTGGGTCTTCTTGAACCATTCTTAGTCAGGCCCCTCGCCAGAGACCAATTTGCCATGGGAGACCCTTCCAGGAGCACTAGGCACCAGACAACGCAGCTCTCAGGTTCATTGGGGCACGCAAACCTCTCCACCACGATAAGGTGATGGTTCCTTCGGAGAGGAACCTGTAAAAAAAAGAAAAGAAAAGTAGATTAGATACAGTATATATTAAAAACAACAAGAATCCAACAAGTCAGAAATGAAATTTAGAACAATACAGTCAAGTAAACATTGTTTCATACCATACCTAGATTATACCTAGATGAAAATAAAGCAGGTGCGTAGTACTGTAGTGAAGGGAAACATATTCATGATTACCAGTTAACAAGCTACAGTAGGAGTAATTATAACAAAAGAAAAACATTTATTGTTGTCTTTAAAACAATAATTAAAACAATACAGTTAAAGACAGATTATTTCCCACTTACCTTGTTATCAAGCTAGAAGGAAGGATTATAAAATGTTCATCTGACGATAGGATGCCTATCAAACAAACACATTAAAATACAGATCAAAGAACGTAAAAAATAAATAATAAACCTTTACAATATTATGTAGGAATCATCTCCTGGATGCGCTGCAACTGTATATGACCTGTAAAGTAAAGGGGAAATCTTTCCATACTTACTCAGTTAATACTTACGTGAAAATCAGGCACGCATACAACCTCCTCTTCATCATTGTATTCTCTTCATTATGTCCCTCTTCATCTTCTTATTTCCTCTTCTCTTCTTCATCTTCATCTTGCAATAAGGGGCCCGTTGCGACCGCAATTCCACGCTGACGTCGACCCCGGCTGCGTTTGAACCCACGACCGGAAAGGCATGTGCTCAAACAGCTACACTAGGGCGGCCCCTATAGAATAAGGGTCCCTTTGCGACCGCGTTTCCTTGCTGACGTCGACCCCGGCTTCGTTTGAACCCACGACGGGAAAGGCGTGTGCTCTAACCGCGACACCAGGGCGGCCCCATATCAAAGAATCTAAAACATAAATAATGAACATTTACAATATTATGTAGAAATCATCTCCTGGATGCGCTGCAACTGTATATGACCTGTAAAGTAAAGGGGACATCTTTCCATACTTACTCAGTTAATACTTACGTGAAAATCAGGCACGCATACAACCTCCTCTTCATCATTGTATTCTCTTCATTATGTCCCTCTTCATCTTCTTATTTCCTCTTCTTCATCTTCATCTTACAATAAGGGGCCCGTTGCGACCGCAATTCCACGCTGACGTCGACCCCGGCTGCGTTTGAACCCACGACGGGAAAGGCGTGTGCTCAAACAGCTACACTAGGGCGGCCCCTATAGAATAAGGGTCCCTTTGCGACCGCGTTTCCTTGCTGACGTCGACCCCGGCTGCGTTTGAACCCACGACGGGAAAGGCGTGTGCTCTAACCGCGACACCAGGGCGGCCCCATATCAAAGAATCTAAAACATAAATAATGAACATTTACAATATCATGTAGAAATCATCTCCTGGATGCACTGCAACTGTACATGACCTGTAAAGTAAAGGGGAAATCTTTCCATACTTACTCAGTTAATACTTACGTGAAAATTAGGCACGCATACAACCTCCTAACCTCTAGGACCTCTAACCGCAACACCAGGGCGGCCCCATATCAAATATCAAATGTTTGTCTGAGATTATCTTTGGACTTGTGAACATGTCAGAGATCAGATTTTAGCTTACCTTGTCTGGTGGAGTGAAATTATCTCTTCCTCTTTGGGTCTTCTTGAACCATTCTTAGTCAGGCCCCTCGCCAGAGACCAATTTGCCATGGGAGACCCTTCCAGGAGCACTAGGCACCAGACAACGCAGCTCTCAGGTTCATTGGGGCACGCAAACCTCTCCACCACGATAAGGTGATGGTTCCTTCGGAGAGGAACCTGTAAAAAAAAGAAAAGAAAGGTAGATTAGATACAGTATATATTAAAAACAACAAGAATCCAACAAGTCAGAAATGAAATTTAGAACAATACAGTCAAGTAAACATTGTTTCATACCATACCTAGATTATACCTAGATGAAAATAAAGCAGGTGCATAGTACTGTAGTGAAGGGAAACATATTCATGATTACCAGTTAACAAGCTACAGTAGGAGTTATTATAACAAAAGAAAAACATTTATTGTTGTCTTTAAAACAATAATTAAAACAATACAGTTAAAGACAGATTATTTCCCACTTACCTTGTTATCAAGCTAGAAGGAAGAATTATAAAATGTTCATCTGACGATAGGATGCCTATCAAACGAACACATTAAAATACAGATCAAAGAACGTAAAAAATAAATAATAAACCTTTACAATATTATGTAGGAATCATCTCCTGGATGCGCTGCAACTGTATATGACCTGTAAAGTAAAGGGGAAATCTTTCCATACTTACTCAGTTAATACTTACGTGAAAATCAGGCACGCATACAACCTCCTCTTCATCATTGTATTCTCTTCATTATGTCCCTCTTCATCTTCTTATTTCCTCTTCTCTTCTTCATCTTTTAATAAGGGGCCCGTTGCGACCGCAATTCCACGCTGACGTCGACCCCGGCTGCGTTTGAACCCACGACGGGAAAGGCATGTGCTCAAACAGCTACACTAGGGCGGCCCCTATAGAATAAGGGTCCCTTTGCGACCGCGTTTCCTTGCTGACGTCGACCCCGGCTGCGTTTGAACCCACGGCGGGAAAGGCGTGTGCTCTAACCGCGACACCAGGGCGGCCCCATATCAAAGAATCGAAAACATAAATAATGAACATTTACAATATTATGTAGAAATCATCTCCTGGATGCACTGCAACTGTATATGACCTGTAAAGTAAAGGGGACATCTTTCCATACTTACTCAGTTAATACTTACGTGAAAATCAGGCATGCATACAACCTCCTCTTCATCATTGTATTCTCTTCATTATGTCCCTCTTCATCTTCTTATTTCCTCTTCTCTTCTTCATCTTCATCTTGCAATAAGGGGCCCGTTGCGACCGCAATTCCACGCTGACGTCGACCCCGGCTGCGTTTGAACCCACGACGGGAAAGGCATGTGCTCAAACAGCTACACTAGGGCGGCCCCTATAGAATAAGGGTCCCTTTGCGACCGCGTTTCCTTGCTGACGTCGACCCCGGCTGCGTTTGAACCCACGACGGGAAAGGCGTGTGCTCTAACCGCGACACCAGGGCGGCCCCATATCAAAGAATCTAAAACATAAATAATGAACATTTACAATATCATGTAGAAATCATCTCCTGGATGCACTGCAACTGTATATGACCTGTAAAGTAAAGGGGAAATCTTTCCATACTTACTCAGTTAATACTTACGTGAAAATTAGGCACGCATACAACCTCCTAACCTCTAGGACCTCTAACCGCAACACCAGGGCGGCCCCATATCAAATATCAAATGTTTGTCTGAGATTATCTTTGGACTTGTGAACATGTCAGAGATCAGATTTTAGCTTACCTTGTCTGGTGGAGTGAAATGATCTCATCCTCTTTGGGTCTTCTTGAACCATTCTTAGTCAGGCCCCTCGCCAGAGACCAATTTGCCATGGGAGACCCTTCCAGGAGCACTAGGCACCAGACAACGCAGCTCTCAGGTTCATTGGGGCACGCAAACCTCTCCACCACGATAAGGTGATGGTTCCTTCGGAGAGGAACCTGTAAAAAAAAGAAAAGAAAAGTAGATTAGATACAGTATATATTAAAAACAACAAGAATCCAACAAGTCAGAAATGAAATTTAGAACAATACAGTCAAGTAAACATTGTTTCATACCATACCTAGATTATACCTAGATGAAAATAAAGCAGGTGCGTAGTACTGTAGTGAAGGGAAACATATTCATGATTACCAGTTAACAAGCTACAGTAGGAGTAATTATAACAAAAGAAAAACATTTATTGTTGTCTTTAAAACAATAATTAAAACAATACAGTTAAAGACAGATTATTTCCCACTTACCTTGTTATCAAGCTAGAAGGAAGGATTATAAAATGTTCATCTGACGATAGGATGCCTATCAAACAAACACATTAAAATACAGATCAAAGAACGTAAAAAATAAATAATAAACCTTTACAATATTATGTAGGAATCATCTCCTGGATGCGCTGCAACTGTATATGACCTGTAAAGTAAAGGGGAAATCTTTCCATACTTACTCAGTTAATACTTACGTGAAAATCAGGCACGCATACAACCTCCTCTTCATCATTGTATTCTCTTCATTATGTCCCTCTTCATCTTCTTATTTCCTCTTCTCTTCTTCATCTTCATCTTGCAATAAGGGGCCCGTTGCGACCGCAATTCCACGCTGACGTCGACCCCGGCTGCGTTTGAACCCACGACCGGAAAGGCATGTGCTCAAACAGCTACACTAGGGCGGCCCCTATAGAATAAGGGTCCCTTTGCGACCGCGTTTCCTTGCTGACGTCGACCCCGGCTTCGTTTGAACCCACGACGGGAAAGGCGTGTGCTCTAACCGCGACACCAGGGCGGCCCCATATCAAAGAATCTAAAACATAAATAATGAACATTTACAATATTATGTAGAAATCATCTCCTGGATGCGCTGCAACTGTATATGACCTGTAAAGTAAAGGGGACATCTTTCCATACTTACTCAGTTAATACTTACGTGAAAATCAGGCACGCATACAACCTCCTCTTCATCATTGTATTCTCTTCATTATGTCCCTCTTCATCTTCTTATTTCCTCTTCTTCATCTTCATCTTACAATAAGGGGCCCGTTGCGACCGCAATTCCACGCTGACGTCGACCCCGGCTGCGTTTGAACCCACGACGGGAAAGGCGTGTGCTCAAACAGCTACACTAGGGCGGCCCCTATAGAATAAGGGTCCCTTTGCGACCGCGTTTCCTTGCTGACGTCGACCCCGGCTGCGTTTGAACCCACGACGGGAAAGGCGTGTGCTCTAACCGCGACACCAGGGCGGCCCCATATCAAAGAATCTAAAACATAAATAATGAACATTTACAATATCATGTAGAAATCATCTCCTGGATGCACTGCAACTGTACATGACCTGTAAAGTAAAGGGGAAATCTTTCCATACTTACTCAGTTAATACTTACGTGAAAATTAGGCACGCATACAACCTCCTAACCTCTAGGACCTCTAACCGCAACACCAGGGCGGCCCCATATCAAATATCAAATGTTTGTCTGAGATTATCTTTGGACTTGTGAACATGTCAGAGATCAGATTTTAGCTTACCTTGTCTGGTGGAGTGAAATTATCTCTTCCTCTTTGGGTCTTCTTGAACCATTCTTAGTCAGGCCCCTCGCCAGAGACCAATTTGCCATGGGAGACCCTTCCAGGAGCACTAGGCACCAGACAACGCAGCTCTCAGGTTCATTGGGGCACGCAAACCTCTCCACCACGATAAGGTGATGGTTCCTTCGGAGAGGAACCTGTAAAAAAAAGAAAAGAAAAGTAGATTAGATACAGTATATATTAAAAACAACAAGAATCCAACAAGTCAGAAATGAAATTTAGAACAATACAGTCAAGTTAACATTGTTTCATACCATACCTAGATTATACCTAGATGAAAATAAAGCAGGTGCGTAGTACTGTAGTGAAGGGAAACATATTCATGATTACCAGTTAACAAGCTACAGTAGGAGTTATTATAACAAAAGAAAAACATTTATTGTTGTCTTTAAAACAATAATTAAAACAATACAGTTAAAGACAGATTATTTCCCACTTACCTTGTTATCAAGCTAGAAGGAAGAATTATAAAATGTTCATCTGACGATAGGATGCCTATCAAACGAACACATTAAAATACAGATCAAAGAACGTAAAAAATAAATAATAAACCTTTACAATATTATGTAGGAATCATCTCCTGGATGCGCTGCAACTGTATATGACCTGTAAAGTAAAGGGGAAATCTTTCCATACTTACTCAGTTAATACTTACGTGAAAATCAGGCACGCATACAACCTCCTCTTCATCATTGTATTCTCTTCATTATGTCCCTCTTCATCTTCTTATTTCCTCTTCTCTTCTTCATCTTTTAATAAGGGGCCCGTTGCGACCGCAATTCCACGCTGACGTCGACCCCGGCTGCGTTTGAACCCACGACGGGAAAGGCATGTGCTCAAACAGCTACACTAGGGCGGCCCCTATAGAATAAGGGTCCCTTTGCGACCGCGTTTCCTTGCTGACGTCGACCCCGGCTGCGTTTGAACCCACGGCGGGAAAGGCGTGTGCTCTAACCGCGACACCAGGGCGGCCCCATATCAAAGAATCGAAAACATAAATAATGAACATTTACAATATTATGTAGAAATCATCTCCTGGATGCACTGCAACTGTATATGACCTGTAAAGTAAAGGGGACATCTTTCCATACTTACTCAGTTAATACTTACGTGAAAATCAGGCATGCATACAACCTCCTCTTCATCATTGTATTCTCTTCATTATGTCCCTCTTCATCTTCTTATTTCCTCTTCTCTTCTTCATCTTCATCTTGCAATAAGGGGCCCGTTGCGACCGCAATTCCACGCTGACGTCGACCCCGGCTGCGTTTGAACCCACGACGGGAAAGGCATGTGCTCAAACAGCTACACTAGGGCGGCCCCTATAGAATAAGGGTCCCTTTGCGACCGCGTTTCCTTGCTGACGTCGACCCCGGCTGCGTTTGAACCCACGACGGGAAAGGCGTGTGCTCTAACCGCGACACCAGGGCGGCCCCATATCAAAGAATCTAAAACATAAATAATGAACATTTACAATATCATGTAGAAATCATCTCCTGGATGCACTGCAACTGTATATGACCTGTAAAGTAAAGGGGAAATCTTTCCATACTTACTCAGTTAATACTTACGTGAAAATTAGGCACGCATACAACCTCCTAACCTCTAGGACCTCTAACCGCAACACCAGGGCGGCCCCATATCAAATATCAAATGTTTGTCTGAGATTATCTTTGGACTTGTGAACATGTCAGAGATCAGATTTTAGCTTACCTTGTCTGGTGGAGTGAAATGATCTCATCCTCTTTGGGTCTTCTTGAACCATTCTTAGTCAGGCCCCTCGCCAGAGACCAATTTGCCATGGGAGACCCTTCCAGGAGCACTAGGCACCAGACAACGCAGCTCTCAGGTTCATTGGGGCACGCAAACCTCTCCACCACGATAAGGTGATGGTTCCTTCGGAGAGGAACCTGTAAAAAAAAGAAAAGAAAAGTAGATTAGATACAGTATATATTAAAAACAAAAAGAATCCAACAAGTCAGAAATTAAATTTAGAACAATGCAGTCAAGTAAACATTGTTTCATACCATACCTAGATTATACCTAGATGAAAATAAAGCAGGTGCGTAGTACTGTAGTGAAGGGAAACATATTCATGATTACCAGTTAACAAGCTACAGTAGGAGGTATTATAACAAAAGAAAAACATTTATTGTTGTCTAAAAACAAGAATTAAAACAATACAGTTAAAGACAGATTATTTCCCACTTACCTTGTTATCAAGCTAGAAGGAAGAATTATAAAATGTTCGTCTGACGATAGGATGCCTATCAAACGAACACATTAAAATACAGATCAAAGAACGTAAAAAATAAATAATAAACTTTTACAATATTATGTAGGAATCATCTCCTGGATGCGCTGCAACTGTATATGACCTGTAAAGTAAAGGGGAAATCTTTCCATACTTACTCAGTTAATACTTACGTGAAAATCAGGCACGCATACAACCTCCTCTTCATCATTGTATTCTCTTCATTATGTCCCTCTTCATCTTCTTATTTCCTCTTCTCTTCTTCATCTTTTAATAAGGGGCCCGTTGCGACCGCAATTCCACGCTGACGTCGACCCCGGCTGCGTTTGAACCCACGACGGGAAAGGCATGTGCTCAAACAGCTACACTAGGGCGGCCCCTATAGAATAAGGGTCCCTTTGCGACCGCGTTTCCTTGCTGACGTCGACCCCGGCTGCGTTTGAACCCACGGCGGGAAAGGCGTGTGCTCTAACCGCGACACCAGGGCGGCCCCATATCAAAGAATCGAAAACATAAATAATGAACATTTACAATATTATGTAGAAATCATCTCCTGGATGCACTGCAACTGTATATGACCTGTAAAGTAAAGGGGACATCTTTCCATACTTACTCAGTTAATACTTACGTGAAAATCAGGCATGCATACAACCTCCTCTTCATCATTGTATTCTCTTCATTATGTCCCTCTTCATCTTCTTATTTCCTCTTCTCTTCTTCATCTTCATCTTGCAATAAGGGGCCCGTTGCGACCGCAATTCCACGCTGACGTCGACCCCGGCTGCGTTTGAACCCACGACGGGAAAGGCATGTGCTCAAACAGCTACACTAGGGCGGCCCCTATAGAATAAGGGTCCCTTTGCGACCGCGTTTCCTTGCTGACGTCGACCCCGGCTGCGTTTGAACCCACGACGGGAAAGGCGTGTGCTCTAACCGCGACACCAGGGCGGCCCCATATCAAAGAATCTAAAACATAAATAATGAACATTTACAATATCATGTAGAAATCATCTCCTGGATGCACTGCAACTGTATATGACCTGTAAAGTAAAGGGGAAATCTTTCCATACTTACTCAGTTAATACTTACGTGAAAATTAGGCACGCATACAACCTCCTAACCTCTAGGACCTCTAACCGCAACACCAGGGCGGCCCCATATCAAATATCAAATGTTTGTCTGAGATTATCTTTGGACTTGTGAACATGTCAGAGATCAGATTTTAGCTTACCTTGTCTGGTGGAGTGAAATGATCTCATCCTCTTTGGGTCTTCTTGAACCATTCTTAGTCAGGCCCCTCGCCAGAGACCAATTTGCCATGGGAGACCCTTCCAGGAGCACTAGGCACCAGACAACGCAGCTCTCAGGTTCATTGGGGCACGCAAACCTCTCCACCACGATAAGGTGATGGTTCCTTCGGAGAGGAACCTGTAAAAAAAAGAAAAGAAAAGTAGATTAGATACAGTATATATTAAAAACAACAAGAATCCAACAAGTCAGAAATGAAATTTAGAACAATACAGTCAAGTAAACATTGTTTCATACCATACCTAGATTATACCTAGATGAAAATAAAGCAGGTGCGTAGTACTGTAGTGAAGGGAAACATATTCATGATTACCAGTTAACAAGCTACAGTAGGAGTAATTATAACAAAAGAAAAACATTTATTGTTGTCTTTAAAACAATAATTAAAACAATACAGTTAAAGACAGATTATTTCCCACTTACCTTGTTATCAAGCTAGAAGGAAGGATTATAAAATGTTCATCTGACGATAGGATGCCTATCAAACAAACACATTAAAATACAGATCAAAGAACGTAAAAAATAAATAATAAACCTTTACAATATTATGTAGGAATCATCTCCTGGATGCGCTGCAACTGTATATGACCTGTAAAGTAAAGGGGAAATCTTTCCATACTTACTCAGTTAATACTTACGTGAAAATCAGGCACGCATACAACCTCCTCTTCATCATTGTATTCTCTTCATTATGTCCCTCTTCATCTTCTTATTTCCTCTTCTCTTCTTCATCTTCATCTTGCAATAAGGGGCCCGTTGCGACCGCAATTCCACGCTGACGTCGACCCCGGCTGCGTTTGAACCCACGACCGGAAAGGCATGTGCTCAAACAGCTACACTAGGGCGGCCCCTATAGAATAAGGGTCCCTTTGCGACCGCGTTTCCTTGCTGACGTCGACCCCGGCTTCGTTTGAACCCACGACGGGAAAGGCGTGTGCTCTAACCGCGACACCAGGGCGGCCCCATATCAAAGAATCTAAAACATAAATAATGAACATTTACAATATTATGTAGAAATCATCTCCTGGATGCGCTGCAACTGTATATGACCTGTAAAGTAAAGGGGACATCTTTCCATACTTACTCAGTTAATACTTACGTGAAAATCAGGCACGCATACAACCTCCTCTTCATCATTGTATTCTCTTCATTATGTCCCTCTTCATCTTCTTATTTCCTCTTCTTCATCTTCATCTTACAATAAGGGGCCCGTTGCGACCGCAATTCCACGCTGACGTCGACCCCGGCTGCGTTTGAACCCACGACGGGAAAGGCGTGTGCTCAAACAGCTACACTAGGGCGGCCCCTATAGAATAAGGGTCCCTTTGCGACCGCGTTTCCTTGCTGACGTCGACCCCGGCTGCGTTTGAACCCACGACGGGAAAGGCGTGTGCTCTAACCGCGACACCAGGGCGGCCCCATATCAAAGAATCTAAAACATAAATAATGAACATTTACAATATCATGTAGAAATCATCTCCTGGATGCACTGCAACTGTACATGACCTGTAAAGTAAAGGGGAAATCTTTCCATACTTACTCAGTTAATACTTACGTGAAAATTAGGCACGCATACAACCTCCTAACCTCTAGGACCTCTAACCGCAACACCAGGGCGGCCCCATATCAAATATCAAATGTTTGTCTGAGATTATCTTTGGACTTGTGAACATGTCAGAGATCAGATTTTAGCTTACCTTGTCTGGTGGAGTGAAATTATCTCTTCCTCTTTGGGTCTTCTTGAACCATTCTTAGTCAGGCCCCTCGCCAGAGACCAATTTGCCATGGGAGACCCTTCCAGGAGCACTAGGCACCAGACAACGCAGCTCTCAGGTTCATTGGGGCACGCAAACCTCTCCACCACGATAAGGTGATGGTTCCTTCGGAGAGGAACCTGTAAAAAAAAGAAAAGAAAAGTAGATTAGATACAGTATATATTAAAAACAACAAGAATCCAACAAGTCAGAAATGAAATTTAGAACAATACAGTCAAGTTAACATTGTTTCATACCATACCTAGATTATACCTAGATGAAAATAAAGCAGGTGCGTAGTACTGTAGTGAAGGGAAACATATTCATGATTACCAGTTAACAAGCTACAGTAGGAGTTATTATAACAAAAGAAAAACATTTATTGTTGTCTTTAAAACAATAATTAAAACAATACAGTTAAAGACAGATTATTTCCCACTTACCTTGTTATCAAGCTAGAAGGAAGAATTATAAAATGTTCATCTGACGATAGGATGCCTATCAAACGAACACATTAAAATACAGATCAAAGAACGTAAAAAATAAATAATAAACCTTTACAATATTATGTAGGAATCATCTCCTGGATGCGCTGCAACTGTATATGACCTGTAAAGTAAAGGGGAAATCTTTCCATACTTACTCAGTTAATACTTACGTGAAAATCAGGCACGCATACAACCTCCTCTTCATCATTGTATTCTCTTCATTATGTCCCTCTTCATCTTCTTATTTCCTCTTCTCTTCTTCATCTTAATCTTGCAATAAGGGGCCCGTTGCGACCGCAATTCCAAGCTGACGTCGACCCCGGCTGCGTTTGAACCCACGACGGGAAAGGCATGTGCTCAAACAGCTACACTAGGGCGGCCCCTATAGAATAAGGGTCCCTTTGCGACCGCGTTTCCTTGCTGACGTCGACCCCGGCTTCGTTTGAACCCACGACGGGAAAGGCGTGTGCTCTAACCGCGACACCAGGGCGGCCCCATATCAAAGAATCTAAAACATAAATAATGAACATTTACAATATTATGTAGAAATCATCTCCTGGATGCGCTGCAACTGTATATGACCTGTAAAGTAAAGGGGACATCTTTCCATACTTACTCAGTTAATACTTACGTGAAAATCAGGCACGCATACAACCTCCTCTTCATCATTGTATTCTCTTCATTATGTCCCTCTTCATCTTCTTATTTCCTCTTCTTCATCTTCATCTTACAATAAGGGGCCCGTTGCGACCGCAATTCCACGCTGACGTCGACCCCGGCTGCGTTTGAACCCACGACGGGAAAGGCGTGTGCTCAAACAGCTACACTAGGGCGGCCCCTATAGAATAAGGGTCCCTTTGCGACCGCGTTTCCTTGCTGACGTCGACCCCGGCTGCGTTTGAACCCACGACGGGAAAGGCGTGTGCTCTAACCGCGACACCAGGGCGGCCCCATATCAAAGAATCTAAAACATAAATAATGAACATTTACAATATCATGTAGAAATCATCTCCTGGATGCACTGCAACTGTATATGACCTGTAAAGTAAAGGGGAAATCTTTCCATACTTACTCAGTTAATACTTACGTGAAAATTAGGCACGCATACAACCTCCTAACCTCTAGGACCTCTAACCGCAACACCAGGGCGGCCCCATATCAAATATCAAATGTTTGTCTGAGATTATCTTTGGACTTGTGAACATGTCAGAGATCAGATTTTAGCTTACCTTGTCTGGTGGAGTGAAATGATCTCATCCTCTTTGGGTCTTCTTGAACCATTCTTAGTCAGGCCCCTCGCCAGAGACCAATTTGCCATGGGAGACCCTTCCAGGAGCACTAGGCACCAGACAACGCAGCTCTCAGGTTCATTGGGGCACGCAAACCTCTCCACCACGATAAGGTGATGGTTCCTTCGGAGAGGAACCTGTAAATAAAAGAAAAGAAAAGTAGATTAGATACAGTATATATTAAAAACAAAAAGAATCCAACAAGTCAGAAATGAAATTTAGAACAATGCAGTCAAGTAAACATTGTTTCATACCATACCTAGATTATACCTAGATGAAAATAAAGCAGGTGCGTAGTACTGTAGTGAAGGGAAACATATTCATGATTACCAGTTAACAAGCTACAGTAGGAGGTATTATAACAAAAGAAAAACATTTATTGTTGTCTAAAAACAAGAATTAAAACAATACAGTTAAAGACAGATTATTTCCCACTTACCTTGTTATCAAGCTAGAAGGAAGAATTATAAAATGTTCGTCTGACAATAGGATGCCTATCAAACGAACACATTAAAATACAGATCAAAGAACGTAAAAAATAAATAATAAACTTTTACAATATTATGTAGGAATCATCTCCTGGATGCGCTGCAACTGTATATGACCTGTAAAGTAAAGGGGAAATCTTTCCATACTTACTCAGTTAATACTTACGTGAAAATCAGGCACGCATACAACCTCCTCTTCATCATTGTATTCTCTTCATTATGTCCCTCTTCATCTTCTTATTTCCTCTTGTCTTCTTCATCTTTTAATAAGGGGCCCGTTGCGACCGCAATTCCACGCTGACGTCGACCCCGGCTGCGTTTGAACCCACGACGGGAAAGGCATGTGCTCAAACAGCTACACTAGGGCGGCCCCTATAGAATAAGGGTCCCTTTGCGACCGCGTTTCCTTGCTGACGTCGACCCCGGCTGCGTTTGAACCCACGGCGGGAAAGGCGTGTGCTCTAACCGCGACACCAGGGCGGCCCCATATCAAAGAATCGAAAACATAAATAATGAACATTTACAATATTATGTAGAAATCATCTCCTGGATGCACTGCAACTGTATATGACCTGTAAAGTAAAGGGGACATCTTTCCATACTTACTCAGTTAATACTTACGTGAAAATCAGGCATGCATACAACCTCCTCTTCATCATTGTATTCTCTTCATTATGTCCCTCTTCATCTTCTTATTTCCTCTTCTCTTCTTCATCTTCATCTTGCAATAAGGGGCCCGTTGCGACCGCAATTCCACGCTGACGTCGACCCCGGCTGCGTTTGAACCCACGACGGGAAAGGCATGTGCTCAAACAGCTACACTAGGGCGGCCCCTATAGAATAAGGGTCCCTTTGCGACCGCGTTTCCTTGCTGACGTCGACCCCGGCTGCGTTTGAACCCACGACGGGAAAGGCGTGTGCTCTTACCGCAACACCAGGGCGGCCCCATATCAAAGAATCTAAAACATAAATAATGAACATTTACAATATCATGTAGAAATCATCTCCTGGATGCACTGCAACTGTATATGACCTGTAAAGTAAAGGGGAAATCTTTCCATACTTACTCAGTTAATACTTACGTGAAAATTAGGCACGCATACAACCTCCTAACCTCTAGGACCTCTAACCGCAACACCAGGGCGGCCCCATATCAAATATCAAATGTTTGTCTGAGATTATCTTTGGACTTGTGAACATGTCAGAGATCAGATTTTAGCTTACCTTGTCTGGTGGAGTGAAATGATCTCATCCTCTTTGGGTCTTCTTGAACCATTCTTAGTCAGGCCCCTCGCCAGAGACCAATTTGCCATGGGAGACCCTTCCAGGAGCACTAGGCACCAGACAACGCAGCTCTCAGGTTCATTGGGGCACGCAAACCTCTCCACCACGATAAGGTGATGGTTCCTTCGGAGAGGAACCTGTAAAAAAAAGAAAAGAAAAGTAGATTAGATACAGTATATATTAAAACAAAAAGAATCCAACAAGTCAGAAATGAAATTTAGAACAATGCAGTCAAGTAAACATTGTTTCATACCATACCTAGATTATACCTAGATGAAAATAAAGCAGGTGCGTAGTACTGTAGTGAAGGGAAACATATTCATGATTACCAGTTAACAAGCTACAGTAGGAGGTATTATAACAAAAGAAAAACATTTATTGTTGTCTAAAAACAAGAATTAAAACAATACAGTTAAAGACAGATTATTTCCCACTTACCTTGTTATCAAGCTAGAAGGAAGAATTATAAAATGTTCGTCTGACGATAGGATGCCTATCAAACGAACACATTAAAATACAGATCAAAGAACGTAAAAAATAAATAATAAACTTTTACAATATTATGTAGGAATCATCTCCTGGATGCGCTGCAACTGTATAAGACCTGTAAAGTAAAGGGGAAATCTTTCCATACTTACTCAGTTAATACTTACGTGAAAATCAGGCACGCATACAACCTCCTCTTCATCATTGTATTCTCTTCATTATGTCCCTCTTCATCTTCTTATTTCCTCTTCTCTTCTTCATCTTTTAATAAGGGGCCCGTTGCGACCGCAATTCCACGCTGACGTCGACCCCGGCTGCGTTTGAACCCACGACGGGAAAGGCATGTGCTCAAACAGCTACACTAGGGCGGCCCCTATAGAATAAGGGTCCCTTTGCGACCGCGTTTCCTTGCTGACGTCGACCCCGGCTGCGTTTGAACCCACGACGGGAAAGGCGTGTGCTCTAACCGCGACACCAGGGCGGCCCCATATCAAAGAATCTAAAACATAAATAATGAACATTTACAATATCATGTAGAAATCATCTCCTGGATGCACTGCAACTGTATATGACCTGTAAAGTAAAGGGGAAATCTTTCCATACTTACTCAGTTAATACTTACGTGAAAATTAGGCACGCATACAACCTCCTAACCTCTAGGACCTCTAACCGCAACACCAGGGCGGCCCCATATCAAATATCAAATGTTTGTCTGAGATTATCTTTGGACTTGTGAACATGTCAGAGATCAGATTTTAGCTTACCTTGTCTGGTGGAGTGAAATGATCTCATCCTCTTTGGGTCTTCTTGAACCATTCTTAGTCAGGCCCCTCGCCAGAGACCAATTTGCCATGGGAGACCCTTCCAGGAGCACTAGGCACCAGACAACGCAGCTCTCAGGTTCATTGGGGCACGCAAACCTCTCCACCACGATAAGGTGATGGTTCCTTCGGAGAGGAACCTGTAAAAAAAAGAAAAGAAAAGTAGATTAGATACAGTATATATTAAAAACAACAAGAATCCAACAAGTCAGAAATGAAATTTAGAACAATACAGTCAAGTAAACATTGTTTCATACCATACCTAGATTATACCTAGATGAAAATAAAGCAGGTGCGTAGTACTGTAGTGAAGGGAAACATATTCATGATTACCAGTTAACAAGCTACAGTAGGAGTTATTATAACAAAAGAAAAACATTTATTGTTGTCTTTAAAACAATAATTAAAACAATACAGTTAAAGACAGATTATTTCCCACTTACCTTGTTATCAAGCTAGAAGGAAGAATTATAAAATGTTCGTCTGACGATAGGATGCCTATCAAACGAACACATTAAAGTACAGATCAAAGAACGTAAAAAATAAATAATAAACCTTTACAATATTATGTAGGAATCATCTCCTGGATGCGCTGCAACTGTATATGACCTGTAAAGTAAAGGGGAAATCTTTCCATACTTACTCAGTTAATACTTACGTGAAAATCAGGCACGCATACAACCTCCTCTTCATCATTGTATTCTCTTCATTATGTCCCTCTTCATCTTCTTATTTCCTCTTCTCTTCTTCATCTTTTAATAAGGGGCCCGTTGCGACCGCAATTCCACGCTGACGTCGACCCCGGCTGCGTTTGAACCCACGACGGGAAAGGCATGTGCTCAAACAGCTACACTAGGGCGGCCCCTATAGAATAAGGGTCCCTTTGCGACCGCGTTTCCTTGCTGACGTCGACCCCGGCTGCGTTTGAACCCACGACGGGAAAGGCGTGTGCTCTAACCGCGACACCAGGGCGGCCCCATATCAAAGAATCAAAAACATAAATAATGAACATTTACAATATTATGTAGAAATCATCTCCTGGATGCACTGCAACTGTATATGACCTGTAAAGTAAAGGGGACATCTTTCCATACTTACTCAGTTAATACTTACGTGAAAATCAGGCACGCATACAACCTCCTCTTCATCATTGTATTCTCTTCATTATGTCCCTCTTCATCTTCTTATTTCCTCTTCTTCATCTTCATCTTACAATAAGGGGCCCGTTGCGACCGCAATTCCACGCTGACGTCGACCCCGGCTGCGTTTGAACCCACGACGGGAAAGGCGTGTGCTCAAACAGCTACACTAGGGCGGCCCCTATAGAATAAGGGTCCCTTTGCGACCGCGTTTCCTTGCTGACGTCGACCCCGGCTGCGTTTGAACCCACGACGGGAAAGGCGTGTGCTCTAACCGCGACACCAGGGCGGCCCCATATCAAAGAATCTAAAACATAAATAATGAACATTTACAATATCATGTAGAAATCATCTCCTGGATGCACTGCAACTGTATATGACCTGTAAAGTAAAGGGGAAATCTTTCCATACTTACTCAGTTAATACTTACGTGAAAATTAGGCACGCATACAACCTCCTAACCTCTAGGACCTCTAACCGCAACACCAGGGCGGCCCCATATCAAATATCAAATGTTTGTCTGAGATTATCTTTGGACTTGTGAACATGTCAGAGATCAGATTTTAGCTTACCTTGTCTGGTGGAGTGAAATGATCTCATCCTCTTTGGGTCTTCTTGAACCATTCTTAGTCAGGCCCCTCGCCAGAGACCAATTTGCCATGGGAGACCCTTCCAGGAGCACTAGGCACCAGACAACGCAGCTCTCAGGTTCATTGGGGCACGCAAACCTCTCCACCACGATAAGGTGATGGTTCCTTCGGAGAGGAACCTGTAAAAAAAAGAAAAGAAAAGTAGATTAGATACAGTATATATTAAAAACAACAAGAATCCAACAAGTCAGAAATGAAATTTAGAACAATACAGTCAAGTAAACATTGTTTCATACCATACCTAGATTATACCTAGATGAAAATAAAGCAGGTGCGTAGTACTGTAGTGAAGGGAAACATATTCATGATTACCAGTTAACAAGCTACAGTAGGAGTTATTATAACAAAAGAAAAACATTTATTGTTGTCTTTAAAACAATAATTAAAACAATACAGTTAAAGACAGATTATTTCCCACTTACCTTGTTATCAAGCTAGAAGGAAGAATTATAAAATGTTCGTCTGACGATAGGATGCCTATCAAACGAACACATTAAAGTACAGATCAAAGAACGTAAAAAATAAATAATAAACCTTTACAATATTATGTAGGAATCATCTCCTGGATGCGCTGCAACTGTATATGACCTGTAAAGTAAAGGGGAAATCTTTCCATACTTACTCAGTTAATACTTACGTGAAAATCAGGCACGCATACAACCTCCTCTTCATCATTGTATTCTCTTCATTATGTCCCTCTTCATCTTCTTATTTCCTCTTCTCTTCTTCATCTTTTAATAAGGGGCCCGTTGCGACCGCAATTCCACGCTGACGTCGACCCCGGCTGCGTTTGAACCCACGACGGGAAAGGCATGTGCTCAAACAGCTACACTAGGGCGGCCCCTATAGAATAAGGGTCCCTTTGCGACCGCGTTTCCTTGCTGACGTCGACCCCGGCTGCGTTTGAACCCACGACGGGAAAGGCGTGTGCTCTAACCGCGACACCAGGGCGGCCCCATATCAAAGAATCAAAAACATAAATAATGAACATTTACAATATTATGTAGAAATCATCTCCTGGATGCACTGCAACTGTATATGACCTGTAAAGTAAAGGGGACATCTTTCCATACTTACTCAGTTAATACTTACGTGAAAATCAGGCACGCATACAACCTCCTCTTCATCATTGTATTCTCTTCATTATGTCCCTCTTCATCTTCTTATTTCCTCTTCTTCATCTTCATCTTACAATAAGGGGCCCGTTGCGACCGCAATTCCACGCTGACGTCGACCCCGGCTGCGTTTGAACCCACGACGGGAAAGGCGTGTGCTCAAACAGCTACACTAGGGCGGCCCCTATAGAATAAGGGTCCCTTTGCGACCGCGTTTCCTTGCTGACGTCGACCCCGGCTGCGTTTGAACCCACGACGGGAAAGGCGTGTGCTCTAACCGCGACACCAGGGCGGCCCCATATCAAAGAATCTAAAACATAAATAATGAACATTTACAATATCATGTAGAAATCATCTCCTGGATGCACTGCAACTGTATATGACCTGTAAAGTAAAGGGGAAATCTTTCCATACTTACTCAGTTAATACTTACGTGAAAATTAGGCACGCATACAACCTCCTAACCTCTAGGACCTCTAACCGCAACACCAGGGCGGCCCCATATCAAATATCAAATGTTTGTCTGAGATTATCTTTGGACTTGTGAACATGTCAGAGATCAGATTTTAGCTTACCTTGTCTGGTGGAGTGAAATGATCTCATCCTCTTTGGGTCTTCTTGAACCATTCTTAGTCAGGCCCCTCGCCAGAGACCAATTTTCCATGGGAGACCCTTCCAGGAGCACTAGGCACCAGACAACGCAGCTCTCAGGTTCATTGGGGCACGCAAACCTCTCCACCACGATAAGGTGATGGTTCCTTCGGAGAGGAACCTGTAAAAAAAAGAAAAGAAAAGTAGATTAGATACAGTATATATTAAAAACAACAAGAATCCAACAAGTCAGAAATGAAATTTAGAACAATACAGTCAAGTAAACATTGTTTCATACCATACCTAGATTATACCTAGATGAAAATAAAGCAGGTGCGTAGTACTGTAGTGAAGGGAAACATATTCATGATTACCAGTTAACAAGCTACAGTAGGAGTTATTATAACAAAAGAAAAACATTTATTGTTGTCTTTAAAACAATAATTAAAACAATACAGTTAAAGACAGATTATTTCCCACTTACCTTGTTATCAAGCTAGAAGGAAGAATTATAAAATGTTCGTCTGACGATAGGATGCCTATCAAACGAACAAATTAAAGTACAGATCAATGAACGTAAAAAATAAATAATAAACCTTTACAATATTATGTAGGAATCATCTCCTGGATGCGCTGCAACTGTATATGACCTGTAAAGTAAAGGGGAAATCTTTCCATACTTACTCAGTTAATACTTACGTGAAAATCAGGCACGCATACAACCTCCTCTTCATCATTGTATTCTCTTCATTATGTCCCTCTTCATCTTCTTATTTCCTCTTCTCTTCTTCATCTTTTAATAAGGGGCCCGTTGCGACCGCAATTCCACGCTGACCTCGACCCCGGCTGCGTTTGAACCCACGACGGGAAAGGCATGTGCTCAAACAGCTACACTAGGGCGGCCCCTATAGAATAAGGGTCCCTTTGCGACCGCGTTTCCTTGCTGACGTCGACCCCGGCTGCGTTTGAACCCACGACGGGAAAGGCGTGTGCTCTAACCGCGACACCAGGGCGGCCCCATATCAAAGAATCAAAAACATGAATAATGAACATTTACAATATTATGTAGAAATCATCTCCTGGATGCACTGCAACTGTATATGACCTGTAAAGTAAAGGGGACATCTTTCCATACTTACTCAGTTAATACTTACGTGAAAATCAGGCACGCATACAACCTCCTCTTCATCATTGTATTCTCTTCATTATGTCCCTCTTCATCTTCTTATTTCCTCTTCTTCATCTTCATCTTACAATAAGGGGCCCGTTGCGATCGCAATTCGACGCTGACGTCGACCCCGGCTGCGTTTGAACCCACGACGGGAAAGGTGTGTGCTCAAACAGCTACACTAGGGCGGCCCCTATAGAATAAGGGTCCCTTTGCGACCGCGTTTCCTTGCTGACGTCGACCCCGGCTGCGTTTGAACCCACGACGGGAAAGGCGTGTGCTCTAACCGCGACACCAGGGCGGCCCCATATCAAAGAATCTAAAACATAAATAATGAACATTTACAATATCATGTAGAAATCATCTCCTGGATGCACTGCAACTGTATATGACCTGTAAAGTAAAGGGGAAATCTTTCCATACTTACTCAGTTAATACTTACGTGAAAATTAGGCACGCATACAACCTCCTAACCTCTAGGACCTCTAACCGCAACACCAGGGCGGCCCCATATCAAATATCAAATGTTTGTCTGAGATTATCTTTGGACTTGTGAACATGTCAGAGATCAGATTTTAGCTTACCTTGTCTGGTGGAGTGAAATGATCTCATCCTCTTTGGGTCTTCTTGAACCATTCTTAGTCAGGCCCCTCGCCAGAGACCAATTTGCCATGGGAGACCCTTCCAGGAGCACTAGGCACCAGACAACGCAGCTCTCAGGTTCATTGGGGCACGCAAACCTCTCCACCACGATAAGGTGATGGTTCCTTCGGAGAGGAACCTGTAAAAAAAAGAAAAGAAAAGTAGATTAGATACAGTATATATTAAAACAAAAAGAATCCAACAAGTCAGAAATGAAATTTAGAACAATACAGTCAAGTAAACATTGTTTCATACCATACCTAGATTATACCTAGATGAAAATAAAGCAGGTGCGTAGTACTGTAGTGAAGGGAAACATATTCATGATTACCAGTTAACAAGCTACAGTAGGAGTTATTATAACAAAAGAAAAACATTTATTGTTGTCTTTAAAACAATAATTAAAACAATACAGTTAAAGACAGATTATTTCCCACTTACCTTGTTATCAAGCTAGAAGGAAGAATTATAAAATGTTCGTCTGACGATAGGATGCCTATCAAACAAACACATTAAAATACAGATCAAAGAACGTAAAAAATAAATAATAAACCTTTACAATATTATGTAGGAATCATCTCCTGGATGCGCTGCAACTGTATATGACCTGTAAAGTAAAGGGGAAATCTTTCCATACTTACTCAGTTAATACTTACGTGAAAATCAGGCACGCATACAACCTCCTCTTCATCATTGTATTCTCTTCATTATGTCCCTCTTCATCTTTTTATTTCCTCTTCTCTTCTTCATCTTCATCTTGCAATAAGGGGCCCGTTGCGACCGCAATTCCACGCTGACGTCGACCCCGGCTGCGTTTGAACCCACGACGGGAAAGGCATGTGCTCAAACAGCTACACTAGGGCGGCCCCTATAGAATAAGGGTCCCTTTGCGACCGCGTTTCCTTGCTGACGTCGACCCCGGCTGCGTTTGAACCCACGACGGGAAAGGCGTGTGCTCTAACCGCGACACCAGGGCGGCCCCATATTAAAGAATCTAAAACATAAATAATGAACATTTACAATATTATGTAGAAATCATCTCCTGGATGCGCTGCAACTGTATATGACCTGTAAAGTAAAGGGGACATCTTTCCATACTTACTCAGTTAATACTTAAGTGAAAATCAGGCACGCATACAACCTTCTCTTCATCATTGTATTCTCTTCATTATGTCCCTCTTCATCTTCTTATTTCCTCTTCTTCATCTTCATCTTACAATAAGGGGCCCGTTGCGACCGCAATTCCACGCTGACGTTGACCCCGGCTGCGTTTGAACCCACGACGGGAAAGGCGTGTGCTCAAACAGCTACACTAGGGCGGCCCCTATAGAATAAGGGTCCCTTTGCGACCGCGTTTCCTTGCTGACGTCGACCCCGGCTGCGTTTGAACCCACGACGGGAAAGGCGTGTGCTCTAACCGCGACACCAGGGCGGCCCCATATCAAAGAATCTAAAACATAAATAATGAACATTTACAATATCATGTAGAAATCATCTCCTGGATGCACTGCAACTGTATATGACCTGTAAAGTAAAGGGGAAATCTTTCCATACTTACTCAGTTAATACTTACGTGAAAATTAGGCACGCATACAACCTCCTAACCTCTAGGACCTCTAACCGCAACACCAGGGCGGCCCCATATCAAATATCAAATGTTTGTCTGAGATTATCTTTGGACTTGTGAACATGTCAGAGATCAGATTTTAGCTTACCTTGTCTGGTGGAGTGAAATTATCTCATCCTCTTTGGGTCTTCTTGAACCATTCTTAGTCAGGCCCCTCGCCAGAGACCAATTTGCCATGGGAGACCCTTCCAGGAGCACTAGGCACCAGACAACGCAGCTCTCAGGTTCATTGGGGCACGCAAACCTCTCCACCACGATAAGGTGATGGTTCCTTCGGAGAGGAACCTGTAAAAAAAAGAAAAGAAAAGTAGATTAGATACAGTATATATTAAAACAAAAAGAATCCAACAAGTCAGAAATGAAATTTAGAACAATGCAGTCAAGTAAACATTGTTTCATACCATACCTAGATTATACCTAGATGAAAATAAAGCAGGTGCGTAGTACTGTAGTGAAGGGAAACATATTCATGATTACCAGTTAACAAGCTACAGTAGGAGTTATTATAACAAAAGAAAAACTTATTGTTGTCTTTAAAACAATAATTAAAACAATACAGTTAAAGACAGATTATTTCCCACTTACCTTGTTATCAAGCTAGAAGGAAGAATTATAAAATGTTCGTCTGACGATAGGATGCCTATCAAACAAACACATTAAAATACAGATCAAAGAACGTAAAAAATAAATAATAAACTTTTACAATATTATGTAGGAATCATCTCCTGGATGCGCTGCAACTGTATATGACCTGTAAAGTAAAGGGGAAATCTTTCCATACTTACTCAGTTAATACTTACGTGAAAATCAGGCACGCATACAACCTCCTCTTCATCATTGTATTCTCTTCATTATGTCCCTCTTCATCTTCTTATTTCCTCTTCTCTTCTTCATCTTTTAATAAGGGGCCCGTTGCGACCGCAATTCCACGCTGACGTCGACCCCGGCTGCGTTTGAACCCACGACGGGAAAGGCATGTGCTCAAACAGCTACACTAGGGCGGCCCCTATAGAATAAGGGTCCCTTTGCGACCGCGTTTCCTTGCTGACGTCGACCCCGGCTGCGTTTGAACCCACGGCGGGAAAGGCGTGTGCTCTAACCGCGACACCAGGGCGGCCCCATATCAAAGAATCGAAAACATAAATAATGAACATTTACAATATTATGTAGAAATCATCTCCTGGATGCACTGCAACTGTATATGACCTGTAAAGTAAAGGGGACATCTTTCCATACTTACTCAGTTAATACTTACGTGAAAATCAGGCATGCATACAACCTCCTCTTCATCATTGTATTCTCTTCATTATGTCCCTCTTCATCTTCTTATTTCCTCTTCTCTTCTTCATCTTCATCTTGCAATAAGGGGCCCGTTGCGACCGCAATTCCACGCTGACGTCGACCCCGGCTGCGTTTGAACCCATGAAGGGAAAGGCATGTGCTCAAACAGCTACACTAGGGCGGCCCCTATAGAATAAGGGTCCCTTTGCGACCGCGTTTCCTTGCTGACGTCGACCCCGGCTGCGTTTGACTTTGAACCCACGACGGGAAAGGCGTGTGCTCTAACCGCGACACCAGGGCGGCCCCATATCAAAGAATCTAAAACATAAATAATTAACATTTACAATATCATGTAGAAATCATCTCCTGGATGCACTGCAACTGTATATGACCTGTAAAGTAAAGGGGAAATCTTTCCATACTTACTCAGTTAATACTTACGTGAAAATTAGGCACGCATACAACCTCCTAACCTCTAGGAACTCTAACCGCAACACCAGGGCGGCCCCATATCAAATATCAAATGTTTGTCTGAGATTATCTTTGGACTTGTGAACATGTCAGAGATCAGATTTTAGCTTACCTTGTCTGGTGGAGTGAAATGATCTCATCCTCTTTGGGTCTTCTTGAACCATTCTTAGTCAGGCCCCTCGCCAGAGACCAATTTGCCATGGGAGACCCTCCCAGGAGCACTAGGCACCAGACAACGCAGCTCTCAGGTTCATTGGGGCACGCAAACCTCTCCACCACGATAAGGTGATGGTTCCTTCGGAGAGGAACCTGTAAAAAAAAGAAAAGAAAAGTAGATTAGATACAGTATATATTAAAACAAAAAGAATCCAACAAGTCAGAAATGAAATTTAGAACAATGCAGTCAAGTAAACATTGTTTCATACCATACCTAGATTATACCTAGATGAAAATAAAGCAGGTGCGTAGTACTGTAGTGAAGGGAAACATATTCATGATTACCAGTTAACAAGCTACAGTAGGAGTTATTATAACAAAAGAAAAACATTTATTGTTGTCTTTAAAACAATAATTAAAACAATACAGTTAAAGACAGATTATTTCCCACTTACCTTGTTATCAAGCTAGAAGGAAGAATTATAAAATGTTCGTCTGACGATAGGATGCCTATCAAACGAACACATTAAAATACAGATCAAAGAACGTAAAAAATAAATAATAAACCTTTACAATATTATGTAGGAATCATCTCCTGGATGCGCTGCAACTGTATATGACCTGTAAAGTAAAGGGGAAATCTTTCCATACTAACTCAGTTAATACTTACGTGAAAATCAGGCACGCATACAACCTCCTCTTCATCATTGTATTCTCTTCATTATGTCCCTCTTCATCTTTTTATTTCCTCTTCTCTTCTTCATCTTCATCTTGCAATAAGGGGCCCGTTGCGACCGCAATTCCACGCTGACGTCGACCCCGGCTGCGTTTGAACCCACGACGGGAAAGGCATGTGCTCAAACAGCTACACTAGGGCGGCCCCTATAGAATAAGGGTCCCTTTGCGACCGCGTTTCCTTGCTGACGTCGACCCCGGCTGCGTTTGAACCCACGACGGGAAAGGCGTGTGCTCTAACCGCGACACCAGGGCGGCCCCATATCAAAGAATCTAAAACATAAATAATGAACATTTACAATATTATGTAGAAATCATCTCCTGGATGCGCTGCAACTGTATATGACCTGTAAAGTAAAGGGGACATCTTTCCATACTTACTCAGTTAATACTTACGTGAAAATCAGGCACGCATACAACCTCCTCTTCATCATTGTATTCTCTTCATTATGTCCCTCTTCATCTTCTTATTTCCTCTTCTTCATCTTCATCTTACAATAAGGGGCCCGTTGCGACCGCAATTCCACGCTGACGTCGACCCCGGCTGCGTTTGAACCCACGACGGGAAAGGCGTGTGCTCAAACAGCTACACTAGGGCGGCCCCTATAGAATAAGGGTCCCTTTGCGACCGCGTTTCCTTGCTGACGTCGACCCCGGCTGCGTTTGAACCCACGACGGGAAAGGCGTGTGCTCTAACCGCGACACCAGGGCGGCCCCATATCAAAGAATCTAAAACATAAATAATGAACATTTACAATATCATGTAGAAATCATCTCCTGGATGCACTGCAACTGTACATGACCTGTAAAGTAAAGGGGACATCTTTCCATACTTACTCAGTTAATACTTACGTGAAAATTAGGCACGCATACAACCTCCTCTTCATCATTGTATTCTCTTCATTATGTCCCTCTTCATCTTCTTATTTCCTCTTCTCTTCTTCATCTTTTAATAAGGGGTCCGTTGCGACCGCAATTCCACGCTGACGTCGACCCCGGCTGCGTTTGAACCCACGACGGGAAAGGCATGTGCTCAAACAGCTACACTAGGGCGGCCCCTATAGAATAAGGGTCCCTTTGCGACCGCGTTTCCTTGCTGACGTCGACCCCGGCTGCGTTTGAACCCACGACGGGAAAGGCGTGTGCTCTAACCGCGACACCAGGGCGGCCCCATATCAAAGAATCAAAAACATAAATAATGAACATTTACAATATTATGTAGAAATCATCTCCTGGATGCACTGCAACTGTATATGACCTGTAAAGTAAAGGGGACATCTTTCCATACTTACTCAGTTAATACTTACGTGAAAATCAGGCACGCATACAACCTCCTCTTCATCATTGTATTCTCTTCATTATGTCCCTCTTCATCTTCTTATTTCCTCTTCTCTTCTTCATCTTCATCTTGCAATAAGGGGCCCGTTGCGACCGCAATTCCACGCTGACGTCGACCCCGGCTGCGTTTGAACCCACGACGGGAAAGGCATGTGCTCAAACAGCTACACTAGGGCGGCCCCTATAGAATAAGGGTCCCTTTGCGACCGCGTTTCCTTGCTGACGTCGACCCCGGCTGCGTTTGAACCCACGACGGGAAAGGCGTGTGCTCTAACCGCGACACCAGGGCGGCCCCATATCAAAGAATCTAAAACATAAATAATGAACATTTACAATATCATGTAGAAATCATCTCCTGGATGCACTGCAACTGTATATGACCTGTAAAGTAAAGGGGAAATCTTTCCATACTTACTCAGTTAATACTTACGTGAAAATTAGGCACGCATACAACCTCCTAACCTCTAGGACCTCTAACCGCAACACCAGGGCGGCCCCATATCAAATATCAAATGTTTGTCTGAGATTATCTTTGGACTTGTGAACATGTCAGAGATCAGATTTTAGCTTACCTTGTCTGGTGGAGTGAAATGATCTCATCCTCTTTGGGTCTTCTTGAACCATTCTTAGTCAGGCCCCTCGCCAGAGACCAATTTGCCATGGGAGACCCTTCCAGGAGCACTAGGCACCAGACAACGCAGCTCTCAGGTTCATTGGGGCACGCAAACCTCTCCACCACGATAAGGTGATGGTTCCTTCGGAGAGGAACCTGTAAAAAAAAGAAAAGAAAAGTAGATTAGATACAGTATATATTAAAAACAACAAGAATCCAACAAGTCAGAAATGAAATTTAGAACAATACAGTCAAGTAAACATTGTTTCATACCATACCTAGATTATACCTAGATGAAAATAAAGCAGGTGCGTAGTACTGTAGTGAAGGGAAACATATTCATGATTACCAGTTAACAAGCTACAGTAGGAGTTATTATAACAAAAGAAAAACATTTATTGTTGTCTTTAAAACAATAATTAAAACAATACAGTTAAAGACAGATTATTTCCCACTTACCTTGTTATCAAGCTAGAAGGAAGAATTATAAAATGTTCGTCTGACGATAGGATGCCTATCAAACGAACACATTAAAATACAGATCAAAGAACGTAAAAAATAAATAATAAACTTTTACAATATTATGTAGGAATCATCTCCTGGATGCGCTGCAACTGTATATGACCTGTAAAGTAAAGGGGAAATCTTTCCATACTTACTCAGTTAATACTTACGTGAAAATCAGGCACGCATACAACCTCCTCTTCATCATTGTATTCTCTTCATTATGTCCCTCTTCATCTTCTTATTTCCTCTTCTTCATCTTCATCTTACAATAAGGGGCCCGTTGCGACCGCAATTCCACGCTGACGTCGACCCCGGCTGCGTTTGAACCCACGACGGGAAAGGCGTGTGCTCAAACAGCTACACTAGGGCGGCCCCTATAGAATAAGGGTCCCTTTGCGACCGCGTTTCCTTGCTGACGTCGACCCCGGCTGCGTTTGAACCCACGACGGGAAAGGCGTGTGCTCTAACCGCGACACCAGGGCGGCCCCATATCAAAGAATCTAAAACATAAATAATGAACATTTACAATATCATGTAGAAATCATCTCCTGGATGCACTGCAACTGTATATGACCTGTAAAGTAAAGGGGAAATCTTTCCATACTTACTCAGTTAATACTTACGTGAAAATTAGGCACGCATACAACCTCCTCTTCATCATTGTATTCTCTTCATTATGTCCCTCTTCATCTTCTTATTTCCTCTTCTCTTCTTCATCTTTTAATAAGGGGCCCGTTGCGACCGCAATTCCACGCTGACGTCGACCCCGGCTGCGTTTGAACCCACGACGGGAAAGGCATGTGCTCAAACAGCTACACTAGGGCGGCCCCTATAGAATAAGGGTCCCTTTGCGACCGCGTTTCCTTGCTGATGTCGACCCCGGCTGCGTTTGAACCCACGACGGGAAAGGCGTGTGCTCTAACCGCGACACCAGGGCGGCCCCATATCAAAGAATCAAAAACATAAATAATGAACATTTACAATATTATGTAGAAATCATCTCCTGGATGCACTGCAACTGTATATGACCTGTAAAGTAAAGGGGACATCTTTCCATACTTACTCAGTTAATACTTACGTGAAAATCAGGCACGCATACAACCTCCTCTTCATCATTGTATTCTCTTCATTATGTCCCTCTTCATCTTCTTATTACCTCTTCTCTTCTTCATCTTCATCTTGCAATAAGGGGCCCGTTGCGACCGCAATTCCACGCTGACGTCGACCCCGGCTGCGTTTGAACCCACGACGGGAAAGGCATGTGCTCAAACAGCTACACTAGGGCGGCCCCTATAGAATAAGGGTCCCTTTGCGACCGCGTTTCCTTGCTGACGTCGACCCCGGCTGCGTTTGAACCCACGACGGGAAAGGCGTGTGCTCTAACCGCGACACCAGGGCGGCCCCATATCAAAGAATCTAAAATATAAATAATGAACATTTACAATATCATGTAGAAATCATCTCCTGGATGCACTGCAACTGTATATGACCTGTAAAGTAAAGGGGAAATCTTTCCATACTTACTCAGTTAATACTTACGTGAAAATTAGGCACGCATACAACCTCCTAACCTCTAGGACCTCTAACCGCAACACCAGGGCGGCCCCATATCAAATATCAAATGTTTGTCTGAGATTATCTTTGGACTTGTGAACATGTCAGAGATCAGATTTTAGCTTACCTTGTCTGGTGGAGTGAAATGATCTCATCCTCTTTGGGTCTTCTTGAACCATTCTTAGTCAGGCCCCTCGCCAGAGACCAATTTGCCATGGGAGACCCTTCCAGGAGCACTAGGCACCAGACAACGCAGCTCTCAGGTTCATTGGGGCACGCAAACCTCTCCACCACGATAAGGTGATGGTTCCTTCGGAGAGGAACCTGTAAAAAAAAGAAAAGAAAAGTAGATTAGATACAGTATATATTAAAAACAACAAGAATCCAACAAGTCAGAAATGAAATTTAGAACAATACAGTCAAGTAAACATTGTTTCATACCATACCTAGATTATACCTAGATGAAAATAAAGCAGGTGCGTAGTACTGTAGTGAAGGGAAACATATTCATGATTACCAGTTAACAAGCTACAGTAGGAGTTATTATAACAAAAGAAAAACATTTAATGTTGTCTTTAAAACAATAATTAAAACAATACAATTAAAGACAGATTATTTCCCACTTACCTTGTTATCAAGCTAGAAGGAAGAATTATAAAATGTTCGTCTGACGATAGGATGCCTATCAAACGAACACATTAAAATACAGATCAAAGAACGTAAAAAATAAAAAATAAACTTTTACAATATTATGTAGGAATCATCTCCTGGATGCGCTGCAACTGTATATGACCTGTAAAGTAAAGGGGAAATCTTTCCATACTTACTCAGTTAATACTTACGTGAAAATCAGGCACGCATACAACCTCCTCTTCATCATTGTATTCTCTTCATTATGTCCCTCTTCATCTTCTTATTTCCTCTTCTCTTCTTCATCTTTTAATAAGGGGCCCGTTGCGACCGCAATTCCACGCTGACGTCGACCCCGGCTGCGTTTGAACCCACGACGGGAAAGGCATGTGCTCAAACAGCTACACTAGGGCGGCCCCTATAGAATAAGGGTCCCTTTGCGACCGCGTTTCCTTGCTGACGTCGACCCCGGCTGCGTTTGAACCCACGGCGGGAAAGGCGTGTGCTCTAACCGCGACACCAGGGCGGCCCCATATCAAAGAATCGAAAACATAAATAATGAACATTTACAATATTATGTAGAAATCATATCCTGGATGCGCTGCAACTGTATATGACCTGTAAAGTAAAGGGGAAATCTTTCCATACTTACTCAGTTAATACTTACGTGAAAATCAGGCACGCATACAACCTCCTCTTCATCATTGTATTCTCTTCATTATGTCCCTCTTCATCTTTTTATTTCCTCTTCTCTTCTTCATCTTCATCTTGCAATAAGGGGCCCGTTGCGACCGCAATTTCACGCTGACGTCGACCCCGGCTGCGTTTGAACCCACGACGGGAAAGGCATGTGCTCAAACAGCTACACTAGGGCGGCCCCTATAGAATAAGGGTCCCTTTGCGACCGCGTTTCCTTGCTGACGTCGACCCCGGCTGCGTTTGAACCCACGACGGGAAAGGCGTGTGCTCTAACCGCGACACCAGGGCGGCCCCATATCAAAGAATCTAAAACATAAATAATGAACATTTACAATATTATGTAGAAATCATCTCCTGGATGCGCTGCAACTGTATATGACCTGTAAAGTAAAGGGGACATCTTTCCATACTTACTCAGTTAATACTTACGTGAAAATCAGGCACGCATACAACCTCCTCTTCATCATTGTATTCTCTTCATTATGTCCCTCTTCATCTTCTTATTTCCTCTTCTTCATCTTCATCTTACAATAAGGGGCCCGTTGCGACCGCAATTCCACGCTGACGTCGACCCCGGCTGCGTTTGAACCCACGACGGGAAAGGCGTGTGCTCAAACAGCTACACTAGGGCGGCCCCTATAGAATAAGGATCCCTTTGCGACCGCGTTTCCTTGCTGACGTCGACCCCGGCTGCGTTTGAACCCACGACGGGAAAGGCGTGTGCTCTAACCGCGACACCAGGGCGGCCCCATATCAAAGAATCTAAAACATAAATAATGAACATTTACAATATCATGTAGAAATCATATCCTGGATGCACTGCAACTGTATATGACCTGTAAAGTAAAGGGGACATCTTTCCATACTTACTCAGTTAATACTTACGTGAAAATCAGGCACGCATACAACCTCATTAACATTTACAATACAGATTTACAGAATTGTACAATTACAATTTAAGCATTTAGAAGAAGGTCTTAATCCAGAGCTATTTAGAATAAGGGGCCCGTTGCGACCGCATTTCCTTGCTGACGTCGACCCCAGGCTGCGTTTGAACCTGTTACGGGAAAGGCGTGTGCTCTAACCACGACACTAAGGCGGCCCCATATCAAATATCACATGTTTTTCTGTGATTATCTTTGGATTTGTGAACATGTCAGAGATCAGCTTTAAGCTTACCTTGTCTGGTGGAGTGAAATGATCTCATCCTCTTTGGGTCTTCTTGAACCATTCTTAGTCAGGCCCCTCGTCAGAGACCAATTTGCCATGGGAGACCCTTCCAGGAGCACTAGGCACCAGACAACACAGCTCCCAGGTTCATTGGGGCACGCAAACCTCTCCAACACGATAAGGTGATGGTTCCTTCGGAGATGAACCTGTAAAAAAAAGGAAAGAAAAGTAGATTAGATACAGTATATATTAAAAACAACAAGAATCCAACAAGTCAGAAATGAAATTTAGAACAATACAGTTAAGTAAACATTGTTTCATACCTTACCTAGATTATACCTAGATAAAAAAATAAAGCAGGTGCGTAGTACTGTAGTGAAGGGAAACATATTCATGATTACCAGTTAACAAGCTACAGTAGGAGGTATTTTAACAAAACAAAACAACATTTAGTGTTATCTAAAAACAAGAATTAAAACAATACAGTTAAGGACAGATTATTTCCCACTTACCTTTTTATCAAGCTAGAAGGAAGAACATTTTTTGGTGACAAAACCCGGGAGAAGATGAGCCAGGGAGACTCACATGAAGGGGCAGCCGCTCCACAGAGAACAGAAGAGGTACGTAAAATTGAAATGGAACGAATGAGGAGAAAACGGGGTACAATCCGAGGGACTACTACACGTCTTCTGAACCAGATTGACGGTGAAATGACCAAGCCAGATCCGGACATGGATAACTTGAGCACTTTTTTGGACATGTTGGCCGTGAAGGTAGAAAGCCTACTTGAACTCGACTACGCAATCGAGCAGCTCACGCCGTTGGATGACTTGGAGAACGAGATTGAAACTACCGAGGATTACAAGCAACCTGTCATCTTGTTTAAGAGCCGCGCACAGTGCATGATAAAGAGAAGGGACGATCAAAGCCAAGCACCGACGCAGCAACGGGTGAGCGACGCAAACTCAGCTAACTCATTTAGCACACAGCAGTCTGTGAAGCTGCCCAAATTGATTATTGACAAATATAACGGAGATGTCAGTAGATGGCATGAGTTTTGGAGCCAGTATGAGACTGCTATTCACACTAATGATGCACTATGCAAACGTGAGAAGTTTACCTACCTGAAAACATATCTCTCTGGACAAGCTGCAAAAGCAGTTGCAGGGCTGATGCTTACTGATGCCAGCGAGATTACTCTGCTAAAAAGTAGATTTGGAAGGAAAGATCTAGTGATCAGTGCTCACATGTCAAGGCTGCTGAACCTAAATCCTGTGAAGAAATCCTCTGATGTGCATGCATTAAGGCAGCTATATGATGAATGTGAAATTCAAATTAGGAGCTTGGAGTCACTGGGTGTAGTGTCAGACTCCTATGGAAGCCTACTATGTCCAATTTTAATGAAGATGATTCCAGATGACATAGCTCTTGAATATAGTCATCAGAGGGGAAGTGATGATGAATGGAAGGTTGATGAAATTGTCAAATTCCTACAGAATGAGGTTCAGAGCAGAGAAAGAGCACTGCACACATCATACACCCAGAAAGAACAGAAACCAGAAAGCAAGACATGGAAGCAGTCCACCTTCAATGACACAAAATTGAACAAACCTAGCATGCAATCTGCTGCTGCACTGAACACAGCCAGCCAGAAGACACACAACTGTTTCTTTTTTGACAGTGCAGAGCACAAATCAGAAAATTACCCAAATCACAGCATTCCTGAACGCAAAGAGAACATAAAGAAAATGGGAAGATGCTTTGTGTGTTTGGGACAGAAACACATTGCAAAGACATGAAAGATGTGTCATGTGAAAACTGTGGAAGGAGACATCACATTGCTGTGTGTACTGGTGAGAAAAGTGAGGTGCAGCCCCCCACTGTTACAGAAGATGCTGTTGTTTCCTCAGTTATTCCTCACTCAGTGAAAATGAAACCTGGTGGATAGAACACTGTGCTGCTACAGACTGCCAAGGCATGGGTGGCTGGCCCATTAGGCAGAAAAATAGCTCGCTGCTTACTCGATGGAGGGAGTCAGTATTGAACCTACCAATAATAAGACAAGAGACACTCACTCTTCACACGTTTTGCTCCTCTGTTCCCACAATGTCACAACGCAACACAGTGAGAGTAATACTGGAAAATGTCTGGGATAATCAGCAGAAAATTTAAATTGAGGTCATAGAAACCCCACAGGTCTGCACAGCTGTGATGAAGGTTCCTGGTGACCAGATTCAACATGAGCTCAAGAGAAAGGGACTAAAACTAGCAGATTTCCCAGACAATGCTGATGACCCTGAGCTCTCTGTACTGATAGGAGCAGACTACTACTGGCAAATAGTCTCAGGAAAAGTGGGGAGACTGACAGGGACATTAGTAGCTCTGGAGAGCACCTTTGCATGGTCTGTGCAGGGACCAGTGTCCATGTCAAGTGTCGCCGAGGCAACCTGCATGTTCATTCAACTTGAAGAGGACACACTTGTCTCCAAGCAACTACGTGCATTCTGGGAAATTGAGTCTCTTGGTATCACAAGTGAGCAAACACAGAACCCAGCTGAAGAGGAGGCTCTGCAGATGTTCGAGAGAACCACAACCTTCAAAGATGGACGCTACCACGTGGCGTTGCCATGGAAACCAGAAAGAGCAAAGCTCAAAGACAACTACAGAGTTGCTAAAAAACGATTTGAAGGTCTGAAGAAAAGACTAAAGAAAGATGTCACATTCTACAGCGGATACAATGAAGTAGTGGAGGACTATTTACAGCAGAACATCGCAGAGGATGTGCCAAAGGACAACGCAAGTGCAGACAATGTGAAATACTACTTATCACACCACGCAGTACTCAGAGAAGACAAAGTGACAACAAAGCTGCGGGTGGTGTTTGATGCGTCGTCTCATGAAGATGGCTCCCCATTCCTCAATGACTGTCTGCTCACAGGACCAAATCTGAACCCAGACCTCCTCAGTGTCCTCATTAAATTCAGAAAACATGAAATAGCCTTCATGGCAGACATATAAAAGGCCTTCCTGCAGATCTCCCTAGTGGAGAGTGACAGAGATGCAGTCAGGTTCCTGTGGCTCACAGGCCCACCAAGTGGAGAAGAGGATGGAGAGCTGCGTGTGCTGAGGATGACCAGAGTGGTGTTCGGAGCCTCCCCCAGTCCATTCCTGCTCGCAGCAACAATCAGAAAGCACCTGAAACAATATGAAAGAGAACAACCACAGGTTGTAGAGACAGTAAGAGAGTCACTTTACGTGGAGGATTTCATCTCCAGTACGCACAGTGTTGAAGAGGCCTACCATGTGACAACAACTGCTAAGCAAATGCTGTCTACTGCAGGCATGGACCTCTGCAAATGGATGACTAACTCATCATAATGTGTTCTGCGACGCAAGTGAAAGAGCCTAGCAGTGCGGTAGCTTACCTGCAAAGTGAATCACCGGAAAGAGAACCTACAATGAGCCTAGTCGCATCCAAATCTAGGGTGGCCCCTCTCAAGAAAATGACACTGCCACGCCTGGAGCTCATGGGAGCAGTGATTGGAGCGAGACTAGCCAACAACTTGATGACTACTCTAAAACTGGAACCAAACCAGATAAGAATGTGGACAGATTCTATGATTACACTGCATTGGATCTGCAGCTCAGCTCAGAAGTGGAAACAGTTTGTTGCAAACAGAGTGACCGAGATCCAACCCTGAGACGTGGTCTCACATCGCAGGAAAGGTCAATCCAGCTGACCTCCCCACAAGAGGACAAAGTGTTGAGAGCCTGATACAGAACCAGCTATGGTGGAACGGGCCCAGCGTTCTGACATCACCTGATCAGTCAGAGGGGACTGAACACGACTATGTTGCAGTGAATGCAGAACTAAAGTCCAGCCAACAGATCACTGTGCAGCTTGCTGCCAACGACACAGACCCCACTGAACCAGTGTTAGAACTGGAACGATACAGCAAGCTGAAAAGAGTCCTCAGAGTAACAGCCTGGATAAAGAGATTCATAGCCAATGCTCAAAGCAAAACAAAGACAAGAGGAGAACTGACTGCTGATGAGCTCTTCGAGGCAGAAAAATACTGGATCAAGACAACACAGAAACAGAGCTTCAGCCAAGAAATAAAACAACTGGAGACAGGAAAGGCCCTGCACAATGACTGTAAAATCAAAGAACTCAAACCTTTCTTGGATGAGCACGAGCTGCTCAGTGTGGGAGGTAGGGCTGTCACGATATGACATTTTACATGACGATTAATTGTCACTCAAATAATTGGCGATTAACGATTTAATTGTGTTTTTGTCGTTGATAATTACATTTCTGTTTGGCTTTTAGGCTTTGAAGTTGTACATGGTAGATATGACACAACCTAAATATACAAAGAAATTACTGACATATTTGACAACTTACTACTTAAAAAAAAACTTTGATAGTGGAAATAGCCGATCTACAAGCTCACAACGCGTCGCGATGCGACGCGTTGTGAGCTTGTAGATCTGCTATTTCCACAATTTTTTACCTTTTTTGTAAATATATGAACATTTTTCAACATGGAAACGATTATAACGATTATGAAAAATAATCACGATTATGTCAAAAAATCACGATTAGGCGATTATGTAATAATTGTGACAGCCCTAGTGGGAGGAAGGCTGCAGCATCCGACTTCACATACAGAGAGCAGCACCCATGGATTATGCCCAATGAAAACAGATACTCAGAACTGCTGATACAGAGCTGTCATGAAAAAGTGATGCACTCAGGAGTGAGAGACACTCTCGTACAAGTGAGAGAGAGATACTGGATCCTGCGTGCCAGGCAGCTAGTCAAGAGCACTGTGGCCGGATGTAAACGATTCAAAGCAAAAGCTGCACAGCAGATTACTGCGCCCTTGCCCAAAGACAGAATAACTGAATCCCCACCATTCGAAGTCACAGGTGTGGATTTTGCAGGGCCGCTTTATGTGAAGGCAGATGACTCTGTGAAGAATGCATACATTGCACTATTCACCTGTGCTGTAACCAGAGCAGTACACCTGGAACTGGTCACAGATCAGTCAACAGAGACATTCCTGTTAGCGCTGAAGAGATTCATCGCGAGAAGAGGATTATGCAAAATAATCTACTCAGACAATGCCAGAACGTTCAAGAGAGCTGATCAGGACCTCAAAGAGCTGTGGAAAGCTATCAAAGAACCCCAGCTACTAGAGTTCTTCTCAGAAAAAGGCGTCACCTGGAAGTTCATCGCTGAGCGAGCAGCCTGGTGGGGTGGATTCTGGGAGAGACTCGTCCGATCAGTAAAAAGTAAAACCTGCCTGAAGAAAGTCCTTGGGAGAGCCTCACTCAACTTTGAAGAGATGTGCACAGTGCTGACCGAAGTGGAGGCTATCGTAAACTCAAGGCCGCTGACCTTTGTGAACAATGAAGTGGATGAACCACAGCCACTGACCCCAGCCCACTTCCTGGTGGGAAAACAACTGACCTCTCTGCCACCCAAGTCCTTCCCTGCTGACACACAGCACCCAACTGCCAACAAGACAGAGATCACTCGAAGATGGAAGTACAGGCAGAGACTCACAACCGGCTTTTGGAACGCCTGGCGTAAGGACTACCTGTTAGACCTGAAGTCAGCGCACCGCTGTGCCACACCGACACCCACCCCAGTGAAAGTGGGTGACGTGGTGCTCATCGGAGAAGACAATACCCCCAGACAAACCTGGAAACTGGGAAGAATCACAGAACTGTTTACAGGCCGAGATGGACTTGTCAGGTCGTGCATGGTCCGCACTCCCTCCGGGACTTTGCTAAGACCTGTTCAGTTACTGTATTAAGGAGACCTGTTCAGTTACTGTACTGTCTTGAGATTTAATGAACAGTAGTTCATGGGGGGGGAGGATGTTGTAACTTATTACTGAGTTAATTAAGTTCATTTATGGTTATAATATTTCATTGTGATTATATTTCATGACATTGCATTGAGTTAAAAAGCTGCTATTGATTATTGATATTTACAGAGTTAAAAGTTGCTATTTACAGTTAAAAAGAATTGAATTCATAATACAGTGTTTGGGTTTAAAAGGAATTGAGACCGATTTTCTATTTGCTTGAATTGTCTAGTTAACTTCAACTCCCATAAGGCGTAGCGTAAAAAAGACCGGGAGTTAAAGAGTTTACTTCCTGACTAGTAACTGAGTAGCAGCAGAGCAGCAGAACTAAAAGCCAACAAAAGATTTATTTACAAAGGATCTCTGTACTTTTTTTCTTGTTACCTTTTTTTCCTATATAAAGCAAAGACTTCTATTACATTATTTTACGTCCTCCTGTGGAATTATTCATTTTGAACGTAGTTAATCTAGAATTATCTTTGGACTTGTGAACATGTCAGAGATCAGCTTTAAGCTTACCTTGTCTGGTGGAGTGAAATGATCTCATCCTCTTTGGGTCTTCTTGAACCATTCTTAGTCAGGCCCCTCGCCAGAGACCAATTTGCCATGGGAGACCCTTCCAGGAGCACTAGGCACCAGACAACGCAGCTCTCAGGTTCATTGGGGCACGCAAACCTCTCCACCATGATGAGGTGATGGTTCCTTCGGAGATGAACCTGTAAAAAAAAGAAAAGAAAAGTAGATTAGATACAGTATATATTAAAAACTAGACCAGGTCAACCTGGTTGTGCCAGACCCCCTGTCTGTCATCATCATTTATGACATCATGCCTTTTGTAGGCATGTCATCATCATGTCATCATCATATATACCCTTTATATAGAAAACCCGGACAGACCGACATTTGCTTATGTAGGCCTACCCATTTCATGGGTCTGGCAACAACAAGAATCCAACAATTGGCATTATAAAATATTCATCTGAAATTAACTTTGGCCTTGGGAACATGTCAGCTTTTATTTGACCTTGTAATGAGGGCTTGAAATGATCTCAATGCCTTCAGATTATACCCCAACTTTTCTCCATCATCATAATACCAGTAACACCCTTTAGGCCTAGAATTATTGACTGCTTTAACTATTGAAAAATAGCAGATATACAAGCTCACAGCTGCGAGCTTGTAGATTTTTTTAAAGTCGTGAAAATGTGTGCAAATCTTTGAATATATGTATTTTCAAAGTTTGTAACTCAAATGTTGCTTCTGGGGGGTCCCTGGAACTAAATATTTTGAGATGGGGGTCCGTGGCCAAATAAATATCATTTTGTGGGTCCTTCACATGAAAAACGTTGAGAACCACTGACCTAGCAGTCTCTCGAGAACAGACTAACTGAGCTCCAGTTATGTGAAAAGGACCTTTTCTTTGACGATGGCTAGCCAGATTGCTGACATACAAACATAGGTTTTTCAAAACACCTTAGAAGGATTCAAAAGACACTTATAGAATCAGGTCAAAATTCAGATTTTCATTATTTTTCAAAAATAGCAGATCTACAAGCTCGCAGCACGGCACTCGGTGCCGTGCTGTGAGCTTGTATATCTGCTATTTTTCAATAGTTAAAGCATAAAATAATGATACACTATAATGTGTACCCGTTCTAAATGGGTTATAAATACAAATATAATCTATAATGACAGTACAACACCAGCACAATACAGATAAAATTGAAACATTAATTAGGTACAGATTACAAGACAAAGATAACACAATTAACACTTGAAAACAACATGAAAACCATTGTTAAAAATGTAATCATGCATAAAGATGAAATATGACCCATTAATCTAGCCTCATGTTTGTTTGACATTAACCATGTCAAACAAACAACCAACCGTTAAGAGGATCTCAACGATTCCAAACTCATTTAACCATGTCCAACAACCAACCATTAATAAGATCTTAACCAACTAAAAAGTCTTACAGCACAACTGTTATTAGCATTTTTCTAACGTGACACAAGTGAGAACTTTAACGCCCTCCACTGGTCAAACGAGCAGATCCAGATACGAATGGAACCAAATGGGTTAGCGTCCATTTGGTTTCGTTTGTAGTGCACTCTCAGAGTTGAATTAACATTGATTTTACAATATAAATTGGTGTCCCAGAAATAGAAATAGGCTACCTTTAAATGGGGGTCCGTAGCGTTAGCGTAGCCTAAAGCATGTCAAACTGGGGGTCCATGAAATTGAAATAGTTGAGAATCACTGCTAGAGCTGTAAAAATCTTCTCTTATGGGGGTCCCTGGCTTATCTTTTCACATGGGGGCTAGTAATTGTCAATTTGGGGGTCCTTGACATGAAACAGTTTGAGAACCAGTGGATTCGAATAAGTAGATCCTTAATATTTTGATTATTTTACCTTCATTAGGTGGCTACCGTGGTCTCAGCGTTGCTTGCCAGATTTAGCTGGTGAAATAAGCAACTAAGTCCACGAAAACAAGCGACTACAGGCCACATGAAGTGACGTACTGTACATAGCAACCACCATAGCAACGGCGCAACGGCCCGCGGAAACGCGAACGCTTTGAAGATAAACAGCCAATCAAACAAGCTCACACTTTTGAAAAATAACAACTTAACAAGTACCAATCATTTACAAAATGTACAGAAAAACAAGCCCAACGTCGCTTACAATAAGGGGACATGGCAACCCGACCCGTTGTGACCGGAAGCGCCCGAAGTTTCCCGAACCTTCTCCGCAGTGACGTCACCGCGCCGCGCGTCACTCTCATTGGTCCGCCAAGTTCAAAAACACACACGGTGCGGTAACCATAGCAACCAAGCAACGAGCCTCTGCGACGTTTTGAAACTATTACGTTTACGTTGATATTATTGCAACTGACGTTAAATATTAACATTTATTAGCCTCATTAAATCAATGTTGTTCAAAATAATAACGTTTTGTCGTTTAACTTCCGGGTTTCAACACAGAGATCAGTTGTCTTGTTTTAAATAGGCTTTGGGAATCGACAGTTGAACGTGATTGTTTACGGCAGCAACTTTACGGCAGCATAAATTACTAGTATATTAAATGTAAACACACAAACACGACATAACCATGAACCATAAACGTGCCGAATTCCTAACAACAACAACAACAACAACAACAACAACAACAACAAAAACTAGTATTTACCTGTATAGTTGTGACCAAAATGTGAATTTCACAGGTCTAGTAGCCTAGTGAACGAGCGTCGATTGATTCCTACGCTTGGAGGGCCCTCTGCTGGCCACAGTGGAGAGACGTTGCATCATTCATCCCTTCAGGAGTTCAAGTTGATGGTCGGAGGCCGGAGGACATCGTTGTTGTCGGAGTGGAAACCAAGTCCAAAACCGTTCGTTTTTATCATTTTAAAAATGATTTAAACTAGTGGAGGGGGGAAAAGTGTAGATCTGCTGTTTTCACTACTTTTGTGAGACAGTCTTGTGTGATGAATCAGGGAAAAGGCAGGAAAAAGGAAGATTTGAAGCTTGTAGATACATATGAAGATATGAAGTGAGATGATGTCGTTGACACTTGACAGTGATCGTATGTTGTTGATCTGCTGCTGCTGCTGCTGCTGCTGCGCGCGGCCGCCGCCGTCGCGACTGACCGTTCTGCGTCTGAGCGGAGTTTATACGCAGCGCAGAGCCAATCAGCGTGCGCGCGGCTGGCTCGCGCGTCACGCTCATTGGTCCGCTCCGAAAGCTCGCAAACTGTGATCTGAAACACTTTGAAAGTAGTTTGATTTTACCTGTATATTTAGATTTTATGATAGGGTCATTGATTCATAATGTATGTTAATGACTAAAACAGATTGGCCTTTTTACCCAGTGGTGGAAATGTAACTAAGTAGGCTACATTTACTCAAGTAGGCCTACTGTAAGTACAATTTTTTAGGTATTTGTAATTTACTTGAGTATTTCCAATTTCCAATACTTGTGTGCTACTCGACTACATCTCAGAGACAAATATTGTACTTTTTTTACTCCACTTTTTATTTTTATTTTTTAACTTTAGTAGTTACAAAGTACTAGTAGTACTTTGTAGATTTTGATTATTATTACAAAACATACACTTGTTGAATGTCAATGACAGATAATTAATGTCCTCAGTTCTATGTACAGTATATATATGGTTCTGTCTGCGTTTACTGTAATGTACAAACCGAGTTATGCCACAGGGAGGCGCTACAGTGCCACAGTACTTCAGGTACACTCCTTATATAGGCCTGTCACTTCCTGTAGGAAGCACATGTGTGTGTGTTGTTCTCTTGTCCACCACCGAGTTGAGCTGCGGTCGCACTGCGTGCGTCCTGCTAATAAAATATGCCATGCTTGGCTGAATATGATTCCTCTCTCCATTGCCTTCTTCACCCGAATGCAACGTGCTGCTAAGAAGAGTAAATCAACAGGTTATGATGCCCAGTCAGACGTTCGGGAGAAAGGTTTGCCAGTTTCCACTGTGAAGACGCAAGGTACAGTGTGCTAAGTTGCTAACGGCTAGCATAACAAGAGAAGCAAGCGTCGTCATGGATCATCGGGGGACAAGCAGGTTACCTCGTCTGGCGTTCGACGGAGATGAGAGAAGATATGAGTTATGGGAGACCAAAATGTTGGGACATTTCCATTTATTGGGACTAAAGGACACGGTCCTGGGAGAGCCGACCGAGGATGCAAGGGCGGCAGATGGAAAGAAAAATGCCGACGCTTATGCAGAGATGATACTACTACTTGATGACAAGAGCATCTCATTGATTATGAGGGATGCGCCCAACGATGGAAGGAAGTCTCTAAAAATATTAAGAGAGTATTATGCAGGGAAGGGGAAGCCCCGCATAATTAACCTGTACACCATGCTGACATCGCTTCAGAAGGCTAACGACGAAAGTATTATGGACTACATCATCAGAGCAGAGACCGCCATTACAGCGCTGCGAAATGCAGGTGAGACTTTGGGGGACGGTCTGCTGGTGGCTATGGTCCTCAAAGGACTGCCTGAGAGTTACAAGCCATTCGCTATACATGTGGCTCACACAGAAGATAAAATAACATTTGCTGAGTTCAAGACTAAGCTAAGAAGTTTTGAAGAAACAGAAAAGATAAATGCTGAGTCAAGCGACAGTGTGATGAAGACTCAGGGGAGAACCGGGCGGCGGCCCGCCAAAAACAACGCACGTGACCGGAAGGAGGACACAGAGATGGTCTGCTATAAATGCGGAACCAAGGGACATCGAGCTAAAGAGTGTAGGCAGAAGACCTGGTGTAGTCGCTGCCGAAGTGACACACACAAAGACGCCACATGTAGGCGCAAGGACAAGGAAAATCAGGACAGACGTGATGGAGCGTGCAAGGCTTCAGAAGAAGATGGCGACGCCGACTTCGCGTTCAAGATGAGGGACGGAGAGACCGGTACCCAGCGGCAGCCGACGGGAGACATCCAGGAGCGGGGACTGATGGTGGATACAGGGGCCACCAGTCACATCGTCACCGACGTGACCAAGTTTAAGAGCTTCGACAGCGCGTTCAGACCAGAAAAGCACAGCGTCGAGTTGGCAGACGGCACCCGTTGCAGCGGGGTCGCGCAGAAGAGGGGGACTGCTGAGGTCTGTCTGATCGACAGCGGAGGACAGCGACACAAGGCGACGCTGAGAGACGCTTTGCTGATACCGTCATACCCCCAGAACATCTTCTCAGTGAAGGCGGCCACGGCAAGCGGGGCCACGGTCATCTTCAAGGAGGAGAAAGATGCACTGATAACCAAAAACGGTACCAGATTTGACATACATGTATATGGCAAGTTGTATTATTTGCATACCGAGGGTGAGTCTAATGACAAGTGTAATGCATGCCACGACCTTCAGACATGGCACGAGATATTAGGCCACTGCAATTATGATGATGTTTTAAAGCTGCAGAATGTGGTTGATGGTATGCAGATTAAGGGAAAAACAAGCAGGCCTGAGCAAGCGTGTGAGGTGTGTATTCAGGGAAAATTTCCCCAAACAAGAAATAGGGACCCTGATGCTAGAGCAGAGGCTCCCTTGCAGCTGGTACACACAGACCTAGCAGGTCCTGTACCCACAGAGTCAATTGATGGTTACAAATATGTACAGTCATTCACTGATGATTACACAAGCGCAGTGTTTGTTTATTTTCTGAAAAAGAAAAGCGACACAGTACAAGCTACAGAAAAGTTCTTAGCAGATGTATCTCCTTATGGCCACGTTAGGTGTCTCAGATCAGATAACGGCACCGAGTATACATGTAATGATTTCCAAACACTGATGAGGAAAAATAAAATCAGGCACGAGACGTCCGCTCCGTACTCCCCACACCAGAACGGGACTGCAGAGCGCGGTTGGCGTACTCTATTTGAGATGGGTCGGTGCATGCTTGTTGAAAGCGAGCTACCAAAACAACTATGGCACTATGCAGTACAAACAGCAGCAGTGGTGCGAAATAGATGTTTTAATAAGCGTACAGGGCAGACTCCCTATCAGCTACTGACAGGCAAAAAGGCCAATCTATCTAATATGCAAAGGTTTGGATCTGTATGTTACACATACAAACAGGAAAAGGGAAAACTGGATTCCAGGTGTGACATGGGACGTTTTGTGGGATATGACAAAAACAGTCCGGCATATCTGATTTATCATCCAGACACAAACAGAGTGCTAAAACACAGGCTGGTTAAGTTTGTGAACAGGGCAGCTGCAGAGAAGCAGACACAGACGGGAGAGACTGACCCTATTGACGACTATGACAGAATGAGACAGCCCAGGACTAGTGAGACTACACATGAGGTTGACAGGAGCACAGAGAATGCTCAAGAGCAAAGTGTACAGACTCAGAGTAGAGGTGCACACAGTGGTAGTCCAGGGGTCCAGGGACCCTCTGTCCCTTACCAAACACAGCAGAGTGAGACTGGTGATGGGAGAAGGTATCCAACTAGAGAAAGGAGGAAACCAAGTCACTTAGATGACTTTGTAAGCGAAAATAGTGACAGTGATGGGATTCATACCACTGTAGACTATTGCTACAGAGCTTTATGTGGTGTTCCACAGACCTTTGGGGAGGCCATGAGGTCAGCTAACTCTAAAGAATGGAGAAAAGCTATGGATGAGGAGGTCCAGTCGTTAAACGACAACAAAACATTTACTGTGACAACCCTACCGATAGGCAAGAAAACAGTGGGGGGTAAATGGGTTTACTCTATTAAGAGTGATATAGATGGGAAAGACAAGTACAAAGCACGGTTTGTGGCCAAGGGCTACAGCCAGGTGATGGGAATAGACTATGGGGAAACGTTTTCACCCACGGCTAACCTGACGAGTGTGAGGGTGGTGTTACAAAAAGCGGCACAGGAGAACCTACTCCTCCATCAGATGGACGTGAAAACGGCTTATTTACACGCCCCCATAGATTACGAGATCTATATAAATGCTCCAGAGGGCTACGAAGAGAAGGATAATGGTCTTGTGTATAAACTTGAAAAATCACTTTATGGTCTCAAACAGTCGGGGCGAAACTGGAATAGAGTTTTGCATGATTGCTTAACTGGAAACGGGTTCACACAAAACCCAGCCGACCACTGTGTTTATGCAAAAGAGTCAACAGACGAAAAGGTGATCATAATCATATGGGTCGATGACTTAATCATTGCGGCCAGCAATGAGAATGTTTTGAGAGAGGTGAAAGAGATGCTTGCAGGAAAATTTAAAATGAAAGATCTGGGGATACTTAAACATTTTCTGGGTATCGATTTCAGCCAATCCAATGGATGTGTCAAAATGTCACAGGAGAAGTACACTAACAAGGTTTTAGAGCGTTTTAATATGCAAAACTGTAGAACCAGAGAAACACCCTGTGATCAGAAACTTGATTATACTGAGGATGCAGTAAAAATGGATAATATCAGATTGTACAGGGAAGCTGTGGGGAGCCTTATATACCTAGCTACTTGTACCAGACCAGACTTAAGCTTTGTGGTAAGCAGACTATCACAGCATTTCGCTGAGCCTACAGAGGAGCAGTGGGTTACTGTGAAACATGTTCTAAGGTATCTCAAAGGCACGTCTGAGAAGGGGTTATGTTTCAAAAGAAACAACAGTGAGAATCTAGGTATACAGGCCTACAGTGATGCGGATTGGGCATCTGATGCCAGCGACAGGCGCAGTACCACAGGGTATTGTGTTAGTCTAAGTAAGAACAGTTCATTAGTTTCGTGGAAAACTAAAAAGCAGCCTACGGTTGCGCTCTCCACCTGTGAGGCGGAATACGTAGCACTGGCTTCAACCATACAAGAGTGTCTATACTTAGAGCAGCTACTAGAGGGTATAGATAGCTACAAGTACACTCAACCTATTGTGCATGAGGACAACCAGGGAACGATTGCTCTTGCCAAAAACCCTGTGAACAGACAGCGGGCTAAGCATGTGGATATAAAATACCACTTTATCAGGTCCACTGTAAGCGAGGGGAGAGTAACTTTGGTTTATTGTCCGACGGATGATATGGTTGCTGATATTATGACAAAACCTGTAACTAAACTGAAACTGAAGAAGTTTGAAAATGTCATTTTTGGAGTTTGAAATGTGTAAGACAGAGGTCCACATTCATGTTTGTATTTGTTTATTTTTCTATTGATTACAAGAACCTGTGAACAAGTGGGGGTGTTGAATGTCAATGACAGATAATTAATGTCCTCAGTTCTATGTACAGTATATATATGGTTCTGTCTGCGTTTACTGTAATGTACAAACCGAGTTATGCCACAGGGAGGCGCTACAGTGCCACAGTACTTCAGGTACACTCCTTATATAGGCCTGTCACTTCCTGTAGGAAGCACATGTGTGTGTGTTGTTCTCTTGTCCACCACCGAGTTGAGCTGCGGTCGCACTGCGTGCGTCCTGCTAATAAAATATGCCATGCTTGGCTGAATATGATTCCTCTCTCCATTGCCTTCTTCACCCGAATGCAACGTGCTGCTAAGAAGAGTAAATCAACAACACTAACCACTTCAGCCCTGTATGCATTTCGGCCATTTGAAAATAGCAGATCTACAAGCTCACAGTGCTTCGCGATGTGACACCTTGTGAGCTTGTAGATCTTCTATTTTCTATGCATTTTCCAAACTATAATGTGTTCCACACATGTCCACCAGGAGGCAGTGCAGGGAAACCCTAACACCCCGCTTCCTCAGCTCCTCTGTGTTCCGGTCGGGACAACAACAACAACAACAACAACAACAACGACATGCTGTCAGCAGAGACCACAGTCCACAACAACATGGCACTAACTTCAAGAAGATTATGGTGGTTCCCACCGCAAAGGTACGTTGTTTCGTTCACACTGGCGTTTCGTAGACCGTCGGAGGTGATGCCGCTGCGTTGGTTTTGTAATTTGAACGGCCTTTATGTGGTTTAAATGCCTGAGTTGTCAGAGCTCAGCATGAGACACAGACCGTGTTGTGTGACACATTATTATTACACACACCATATCAGTGTGTTGATGTGAGCGGACGTTTAAACCTGTGTTTCTCAAACGTTTACATTCCAAGGTCTCCTCTTAACTCTGACAGTGTACAAATGGACATGGAACCAATGTTTCTATTTGTACACTGTCAGAGTTACAGACTTGTATGGGTCAATTTAGACCCTGCTAAAGGAACCCACGGAGTCCCTGGAATCCACTTTGAAAAACACTGATGTTTAAACAGTGGTGGGAAAAGTATTCAAATGTCTTATTCAAGTAAAAGTATCAATCCTGCAGTGTAGAAATACTGTTTCAAGTAGAAGTTCGGATTTCAAAATATACTTGAGTAAAAGTACAAAAGTATTGGCATCAAAATATAGTTAAAGTACCAAAAGATAAAGTACTCATTGTGCATGATGTCCTATTTCAAGTTATCAAAAATGATAAATTTTTTGAAAATACCAGATCCACAAGCTCATAACGCTGGTGAGCTTGTAGATTGTCTATTTCCAAATGGCTGAAATGTATAACTTCAAAGTAGTGGCATGCCAAGCTGTCTAATGATGTGGCTTTTGACTGTGTTGTAATGTAATAGAGTAGCTATATGGTTTAAATTCTCCGATTGGGTATTGATGTTGAATTATGTTGTGTATGTGTATAATATACACACCAACATAATTCATGTGGATATTATATTATAATATCCACACATACTCATACACACACAAACATCATCAAAGATCCTGTGGCATGCTAACTGCAAAAAGACTCAAACATTTAATTTAGATACTCAAACATGTTTTCCAACTGGGTTCCAGTATTGGTATACAGACTGTACATTAAATTATAACCATTAAACATTGAGGTCTTTTTTTGGGTGTCTGTTGTCCACTTAAGACACTTACGAGTTATCGATGTTGTACTTTATTGTTACATCTTGTTTACCGGTACATAAGAATAAAACTTATTTTGGTTTGGCTTCCTTCAGACAATGCTGCAGCTTAGATAATAACAATAGCATACTAATGACGTAAAAAGAGCAAAGAGTAAATAAGAGCATAAAAAGAGCATCAAATATACATGTGTATGACAGCAGTTATGAGCCCACTCCTATGCTTGCAAAATGTTGGAAAGGTGGAAACTACAGATGTAAACTCCAACACAGGGATGCTGACAGAACCCTCGCTAAAAACCCCAGGACGAAAATCCACTCATCCTAGACAATTTTCCCTCCTGGACCCCAAACTGTGGAATTGTAGATCGGCTATTTTCGTCAAAGAGCTTTGGTGTAGAGGGGAAAAAGAGCAGACTAAGTACGGAGTGAAAGGTCAAGTTTATCAAGTATTGACGGTTCAAGTGGTTAACTGTGAAACTGCCTGCCACACTTAGAAATACACTCACTCCCTAGCTTCCGCTGTGGACTGAAGACTCACCTCTTCAGACTCCACCTAAACCCATAGCACTAATGTAACTCTTCCCTTCCCTCGATGACCACACATGAAACTAGATTTAATTTTTTTTAGGTTTTAGAGTGATTAGGTGCGTGGTCTACCTATGTTTTTGTTTTTTCTAGATTGATCTATACATTTGTTGTATTGCTGTTGATGTACTGACATATTATCTTGCTTGTTATATTGATTATTGTAAGTCGCTTTGGATTAAGAGCGTCTGCTAAATGCCTAAATTGTAAATTGTAAATTGTAATTGTCCATTTTCAGATTAAATGTAAATCATGAGCTCTGACCATGACATAAAGTGGTAGCTGCTGTTCAGCATTGCTAGTTGTTCACCGGGGCAGCAACAAGCATCATTGTTACCCATCTAATGCTGCTCCCTTTCCTCCATACAGGAGTTCATCGACTTGACTTTATCTAAAACCCAGTGGAAGACTCCCACAGTGATGCACAAACATTACCAGATCCATCGCATTCGACACTTCTACAGTACATGCGGAGAGTGAAATTCACACAGCAGAACTACCTTGACAGACTCGCCCACATCCTCACGACTTCCCCAGAATGGATGTACTGTAAGTTAAATTAAAAGACACAAAGTCTACCCCTCTCCTTTCTCTACCTTTCATGTGAGTGGTTAAAGGGGAAGACCACCCATTTTCAATATTGAAATATGTCATCAATATACCTTAGAGGAGTTGTGTGGAAATAGAAAAGAAGTTCCCCCCTTTCTGTGTTGCCTAGAACTGGAGGATTGATTTTGGGGTTTGTATTGTAAATTACAACTTGATGACATCACACATTGTACTTTACAATACAAACCCCAAAATCAATCCTCCAGTTCTAGGCAACACAGAAGGGGGGGAACTTTTTTTCTATTTCCATACAACTCCTCTAAGGTATATTAATGACATATTTCAATATTGAAAATGGGTGGTCTTCCCCTTTAAAGGAGTAGTTTACCCCAAAGATAACTTATTTTCTATTGATTACTCACCCCATGCAGACTTGAATTCATGGATATATATATTTTTTGTTCCATTCCTAATCCAATAATTTGATGACCAGCATTGGTTCCCTATGGAGACACAAAGAGCATGCTTTGTTCCCTAATCCCTATGTAGATCAAATTATTGGCAAAGGAATGCAACAAAACCCAAAAAATCCATGAATTCTCGAAACGTCTCCATGCGGTGAGTAATCGATAGGGGGGAAAAGTCAGTTTGTTAAAAATAAATTGGACTCCACTTTCAGTTTTCCCTCATTATAGTGTATGTTTTGTAATAGTAATCAAAATCTACAAAGTAACTAGTGGCTAAAGTTGTCAAAGAATTGTAATGGAGAAGTACAATATCTGCCTCTGTGTAGTGTAATACTTTATTACATTTATTTTCAATTGCCCAGGTTGTCTAGTTGCACTGGTAGAAAATCCTCCCAGTGTGTTTTGTATTCAATGAGCCATGCATAATTAACTGCTCTGAGATTGTCTATTTGTTGCTAGGAAGATTCATTAACAGATACAACAAGGCTTTGAATCTTATAAAGGCGACATATAGTTTAGTAGTTTACTTTATTGACACAATTGTATAAAACATTGGGTCCAAACAATAATCGAAAACCCACTAATAAAAAACTTTAAAAAGTACAAATTACGATACATTAAAAAACAACACAAAACACAAAATCCCTTGAATCAAACAACCAAAACTTTCTGTTGCTCCAAAAGTGACAGGCAGGCATGCAGCATACGCAAAGTTTCTCTGCGGCACAAAGAGTGAGCTCAGATCATCAAACTCAAGTCCATACTTTCTTCTGATGTCCTGTGTGAGGGGACACAGACACACTAGTATATTCTGTTCATTTTGTATACCAGTCTCACATTGACATGTACGCTGTTCAGGTGGTATGTGACTCCACCTTCCCATCTCCACACGCAGTCTATGAGAGGACAACCGAAACCGTGTAAAGGTTATCCTCAAATAGTCCTCAATGTAAGGTGTACTGCTGGTGCTTGTGTAGAGTGGATGGACAGATAACTCTGGGTTGATGGCTTGGTATGTCCTATATCTTGTTCCCTCCTTGGATTGCAGTTTATGAATCATGTCCCTTCGGTCACTCTCAATATGATCTTGTTTCTCCATTATCTCAGATATATGAGAATACATGACTTGGTTCTCCTTCTTTAGCAGTTGAAGAACATACCACAAGGGGTCATCAAGCATGCCATTACGCTGCTGTATCTTGTTGAAGAACCTGGCCTGCTTTTCTCTCACTAAGGCTTGCAATGAAGGCAGCCCTGCTTCCAACAAGCAGGTTAAGTTAGGTGTAGTAACCCTCACCCCAAGTAGGGATTTCACTCCAGTCATGTAGAGAGTTTCAACAGACTTTAAGGGAACTTGTAACCAAGCCTCACACCCATACAAAATAGCTGATGAAAAGGCAGCCTCAAAAACCTTACGTTTTACAGAAAATGGGGCATCATAGTTTGTGGACAGGAAGATTATCAGTTTGTTTAAGTGCTTTGTCTTCTCTTTTACATGTAGGGCAAGTGAGTTTCGGGCATTTCCATCAGCGGTGAAGATGGCTCCATCAGCGGTGAAGATGGCTCCAAGATATGTATGTCTATGATATTGCCTGTCTTCATCAGATCCCAATATAGCCATGAATTTTGTTTTACTCTCATTAACAAGCATGCCATATTCATCACAATATTCCTCCAGATGTTTCAGTTTTTCAGTCAGCCTTTCTTTTGATGTTGCCAGGATAACAGTGTCATCCATCATTCAGCATTAAAACGTGGAGCCATTTTAGGAAACCATCGTCCTCACACTGTTGTTTAATCTTTCTGATGAGCATGTCGACAAACAGGAAGCAGGATGTAGGGGATCCTTGCCTCACTCCGATGGACGCTGTAATTGTAGTGGAGCCCAGGATACTCGTTGTCACACTGTACATTGACATCAAGGCCAACATCATAGTAACTCCACAACCCAGGCTCTTTAAGACTTTGAACAGTTTTCCTCTTGGGAGCCTGACACAAATACATCAATGTGATTGTTTAAGGGAGATGAGCGACAGCTTATATGACATTAGCTTATTCTGCATCGGTCCTCAATCTGACATGATTCTTTTTTAATAAATGATTTTCTATTTGACTAATAACGGTGTGATTATCCAACATTTCCCGAATCCAATTTATCAATAGAGCAGAGAAGTATTGTGATGTTTTAGGAATGCAACAAATAATGATGAACAATGAATGATAATATCTAATACAATAGCAACCCTCCAGTCAATCTTCCAGTTCTAGGCAACATAGAAGGGGGGACTTTTTTCTTATTTCCACTTTCCACATAACAACTCAAACTTAAAGGTATATTAATGACAGTTCAATTTGAAAATGGGTGGTTCTCCCCTTTAAGTGTGTCTGCAAAATGCCTAAATCGTAAATTGAAACACACATTTAGTAATCAAATCACATTTCACTCCATCAAATTATATCTGATGATTCCATGATGCTAATTATTTCCATTATGGATATAATAACAATAATCAGATTTGGGCTGACAGTGAACCTGTCTGTGGTTAAAATAAAGGATGTAGCAGAGTATTTTGAATTGTATTTGCAAGCAGTATTTTAAATAGTGTTTGTTTGTTCCAGTCTACTATGGAGATGCACACCATGGAGCTGACACTCCTCGACCCCCGGCCGTCTGAGATCACTGCTGCTTCCCTGTTCCTCTCCCAGCTGCTGCTGGATGGCCTGTCATGGGTGAGTTGACTAGGAGCAATGGAGGGACAGGGATATGTTGGCTTATATTATATTAGTACAGATGGCTAGCTGGACACTTTGTCTTTTGGTTCTAGTTGTTTTTGCTTCATGTGTTACAGACTCCTACAGAGCAGTTCTACACCACATAACGACGAGGCTCACCTACAGCCAATCATGCAGCACATGGCCAAGAATGTAGAGGTCGTCAACGAGTGGAAAACAGAGCTCCAGGTAATTTGCTAAACACAGGGTTCCCATGGTCATGAAATTCCTGGAAATATTTTGAAATTAGAAAAAAAAAAAAAAAAAATCCAGTCCTGGAAAAGTTTTGGAATTCATCAAGGGTCCTGGAAGGTCCTGGAAAAAATATCTATGCATTGTCTTTGGTTATTGATTTTGTTAATACCTCTGAAATGACAAATTAAACATTGGTCAAATATTAGAGGCAGAAATTGTGAATTGTGAACGCGAGGCGTTGTGAGCATGTAGATCTGCTATTTTCACCATAAAACAGTGTTATACAAAAATCCTCAACTCTTAGTGCTCGTCAGGGTCCCCAGTTCAAATATGATTATTTCGGGGGTCACAGCCTGAAAAGGTTGAGAACCACTGCCATACACTACCTGTCTTTGGGCATTGCGCATAGGAGTAAGTGACTCGTTATTGAGCTGAATTATTGTTATATAGTCCTGGAAATTGGGTTAAATATTCTGTAAAAGGTTTGGAAAAGTTTTGGAAATGCATTGGTAAAAATGTGTGGGGAACCTGGGTCCTGTACATTGCTCCTTCTAAGTGCTGGAAAGGTCATTATTACCTCAAAGCCAGAATAATCCACCCCACCTCCCCAATGACATAATATACCAGTCATACAATAATACCCAACTCCTGTCTCCATCCCTCTTGCAGCCCAAGAAGAAGAACATCTCCCATAATGTCTTCGCCTCTTCGGCAGCCAGTTTGGCCGGCTGCACATGCAGGAGCAGGACTTGAGCATGCTGCAGTCACGTAAGATGAAGTGCCTAAAAATAAATCGGACTGTTCTGATATTACGATTATTGGCTTGAGTATTCTGAACTGCCTGTATCCCTCCAATGTGCTTCATAGGCGGAAATTGTGCCAACAACAAGCATTTCCCTAATGCCAAGATGGACCAATTATATGAAGAATACATTTTAAAAGAATTGTTGAAGACTCCTTTTAATGCTAATGTACTGTATTGTTGCTGTTAGGCAGAAACCTTTTATGAATTTGTTCCTGTGGCTCCCTATAGATGCCTTAATGGTCCACGTCACATTGATATAAACCAGTATGCGCACGCCGGTCGGCACCAAATGAACCCCACCATTCATAGGATGCAATGGATGGCACTCGTGTTTAAAAATGCATTCCATCAAACTTTCAGATGCCGTTTTTCTCCCAGTGTGGAGGAAGAATGCTTAGGATCTTTGCTGTAAATTCTCACTCTTGAAATATATAATCCTTAGTTTCTGTTGATTGTAAACAATAATAGCGATTCAAAACAGTTGTCCTTCAAACCCCACCTCTATTCACCGTCATCAGAACAGAGGGAGCGCTCCTCTTGATCACCCACCCGATCCACTGGATCACCAGAGCGTCTACTGCTCGCCCAGCTGCAGTCCATGAAGCCTAATTATGCTCCGTCCTGCGACGGTGTCGCGCGCAGAGCCGCAGACCTCCTAGTAGGGCAGGAGAGAGGGGTCTACCAGCACCCCAATGAAGCTTTTTCGAAACCTGTTTTTTTTGGACCGTTATGATGTCTAGTTATGATTTCTGCTTGTTGCCGTCGCCAACTAATGTCCCATGGGGTTCATTTTTAACCTTTTCTCACAACTATTCCCAATCTGAACCATACAATGGTCATAACAGAAAATGCCATAACGCTTGATGTAAACAACCTACAGGGAGAAATGAACACACTTTTCTATATGATTTTGACCCAGGGAATTCATTAAAGTGGTTATTTTTAACATTTAAGCACATCTTGACCCTATTTCAGGACAGAAACGGCGAAGAATAACCCAAAAATGTTCAAAACACGTCTATACTTCTCTTTGTACAGATGAATTAAGGTGTATTCTTTTGATACCACAGGTTTTTTAGGACCCTTATGATGTCTAGTTATGATTTCTGCTTGTTGCCGTGGTCAACTAATGTCCCATGGGGTTCATTTTTAACCTTTTCTCACATATCCCCAATTAGTGTGGGGATTTAGGGGAGCAAATGCTAATTTCGTGCAATTTTGACTTAAAGCGCGAAATTTTGCACAGATGTAGCCCAGGGCTTGCTCTAATGATTTAGCTAGGGCGCCCGAGTCTGCGACCTTCGGGGTCGCCACAGCGGTCAAATCAAGTTGGGCTTCCATTGACTTTCTATACAGGAGGAAAATACCCAGAAAAAGATTTTTAAATCATTAGAGCAAGCCCTGGGCTACATCTGTGCAAAATTTCGCGCTTTAAGTCAAAATTGCACGAAATTAGCATTTGCTCCCCTAAATCCCCACACTAATTGGGGATATGTGAGAAAAGGTTACAAATGAACCCCATGGGACATTAGTTGACCATGGCAACAAGCAGAAATCATAACTAGACATCATAAGGGTCCTAAAAAACCTGTGGTATCAAAAGAATACACCTTAATTCATCTGTACAAAGAGAAGTATAGACGTGTTTTGAACATTTTTGGGTTATTCTTCGCCGTTTCTGTCCTGAAATAGGGTCAAGATGTGCTTAAATGTTAAAAATAACCACTTTAATGAATTCCCTGGGTCAAAATCATATAGAAAAGTGTGTTCATTTCTCCCTGTAGGTTGTTTACATCAATCGTTATGTCATTTTCTGTTATGACCATTGTATGGTTCAGATTGGGAATAGTTGTGAGAAAAGGTTAAAAATGAACCCCATGGGACATTAGTTGGCGACGGCAACAAGCAGAAATCATAACTAGACATCATAACGGTCCAAAAAAAACAGGTTTCGAAAAAGCTTCATTGGGGTGCTGGTAGACCCCTCTCTCCTGCCCTACTATCCAAGCTCAGAAGGGTTGCATTGGTGACGCAATGTGAGTTTGTATATCAGCTACTCTTGACGTGGAACACCGCTGCGCAATGAAGTATATATGTCTCGATAAGGGCGCACCCATGGGAGCACCTCACTAGCACACAAGAGGAGGTTCAATAACCAGTGCTCCCCAAAGCAACAGGTTTGGGGATCTGTTGGGAATTGATTACATGATACAGTCAGCTGTGCATTCAGTCTCAATGTTTGTAAACAAATAATTGGTCTATAGGTTTTTGTTTTGTTTGTTGTCTCTATCGCCCCCTAGTGTTCATATATTAACTCTCAGATAGCAGTATTATTATACACAACCTGGTAGACTGCAACAGGTTAAAACTGTTTTGAGCCCACTGGACTAGTGGTCCAGTCGCATACCACATAGGCTCTGATGCCTGACAGCGTGTCGCGGGTTCGAGTCCCGTTCCAGACGACCTTTGCTGCATGTCACTCCTCATCTCTCTCTCCTGTTCATGTCAGTCTACTACTGTCCTCTCAATAAGGTATAAAAGCCAAACTAAAACTAAAGTTAGTACAGCGAGGACTGAATATAGCAGTCACACTGTCTGTAATACTGGAGAAAGATGATAGTAAGATAAACATCATTATCCATCGTCATTTTCAGATTCTACAGACAGCTGGATTAATTATTAACCATTAACATGCGTTTTTTAAAGATATTTTTGGTGTCTTTTCTGCCTTTATTGATAGTTCAGTAGGTAGACATGAAACAGGGAGAGATGGGTTTTGATGTGCAGCGAAGGTCGTCGGGATCGGGACCCGAACCCAGCTGTGTGTTTACTGTTTACGTGCAAATAGTGTGGTACGATGACATGTGAACTTCCGTAGGATTTTTGTGCTAAAATTATTTTGCAGATCCCGGTTCTATAGAGTCCAAACTATAAGAAAATGATGGGTGCCAACTTTTCCGGACCCCCACCCCTTTTCTGGGGGTCATCTAGTTTGGGACCTCCCAGAACAGTACGCCAGCCAGTTAATGTTCAATTTTCTTAATATTAGGGTTGTTTTGTAGGTTTTAAAACATTCTGAGTTCATTTATTACACTTTTGAAGCAACCAGAATAACCTTTCTGACTTTTGGTTGGGGTCTTTCCTCAACTGTACTTAAGTACAGTACATAAGTAAATGTACTTAGTTACTTTACACCACTGAACAGTGGTTCTCAAACATTTTCATGCCAAGAGCAAGGACCCCAAATGTGTACAATATACTGTACAGAAAAACAATTTTAAGGGCCTATTAGGCCAATTATTGATTCTGCTTTTAAATACAAATGCTATTAACCAAGTAAGCTGAAATGTTATTGTATAATTGAAAGAGAGTGACTTGGTTTGTTTTTTGCGTTGAAAATAATGAAGGGCAGACAATATTGCCACTGTCTGTATGGGAAAACGTTTTTTTCTTTCTTTCTTTTTTAAATAAATAATAATATTGCCCAACTTGATCGGATCGGTGATGATTACCGAAAAAGTATTGAAAAACTGTGTGTGTGTGTGTGTGTGTGTGTGTGTGTGTGTGTGGTAAATAATAGTTTGACATTTTAATAGCAACTTCAATGTAGTGATGAAAACTGCTGATTTATCACCCACAGATTATTTTTTAAACTGAGATAATGTCTACTGTTAATCTGTTAATGCTGTACTCCTCCAACTGTATACATTTTACCTCTTCTCAACTGTTTTTTTTTTTTTTTAATTATTTTTTTGATACTTGCTTTGGCAATGTAAATGTATGTTTTCTCATGCCAATAAAGCTCATTTGAATTTAATTTAATTGATGTAGCCTAAACACATTTAGCCTAATACTGTAGCTTTTCCTTTTTGTAGGCTACTTTGCTTTTTTTTTATATCAATACTTTTGTAGGCTCTACTTTTACTCAAGTAGGCATGCCAGCATTTTGAATTCAGGACTTATACGTGTAACAGAGTATTTCTATTTTGTAGTGATATTAACTAAAGTGATACTAACGAAACGTCTAGTATTACATGTGGGTAGCCTACTTTTTCCACCACTGGTATAGAGCATCGCAGCGGAAGTTGATTCCTGGGGTCACTTAATATTCCCCATTCATTTTCGCCATAGACTTTTACAAAAATATTTATAACAATTATGTTAAGCCTCGAACCAAGCCATCCAGGATGGAGGTGAATCATGACCATATAACCTTTTTTTCTATGAAAAGAACATTTTGAAAATCGCTAAACAAAGGTTAGTTAATAAATGTAGTATATCAAATAATGTAATATTAAAATATGTTTTCACATAGGATCAAAGGTTATATGGTCATGATTCACCTCCATCCTGGATGGCTTGGTTCGAGGCTTAACATAATTGTTATAAATATATTTGTAAAAGTCTATGGCGAAAATGAATGGGGAATATTAAGTGACCCCAGGAATCCACTTCCGCTGCAACGCTCTATAGAGCATCGCAGTTGAAGCCCCACCCCGTCCTCACTCTGGTGTCGGAAGCGTTTTCCCCATTCATTTCTTCCATAGACATTTCATAAAGTATTTATTTAAACGTTTTTAAGCCTTGGACAAAGCCACCTCGGCTGGAGAGGAATCATGACAATATTCAAATTTTTTTGAATGCAAAAAAAGGGCAGGGTACAAGACTGTGTATGTCATTATTTTTTAAATTGCGGAAACTACACTCTCATTTGAATATTGAAACTTCTCTTCCCATGCAACTGTCGCTTATTTCTTTGTCGCCCTAAACTTTCCAGGTAAGACTCAAGACCCAAAAGAGAAATTAGACATTTTACCGGTAGTTAAAATAGCAGATCTACAAGCTCACGAGTCACGACGCATCGCTTCGCACCGAGTTTTGCGCTTATTTATCGGCTATTTTCACTTCTTTAACAATTTTTTTCTAATTTATGGAATTAGATTTTTATTTCTTCCATGAAATGAATAAAAAACAAACATTTAATTTTGTTTTTAATTCATGAAAAAATAAAAATATGCTTTTTTGGGAATGTTTTTTTTTTAAATTTTTTTATTGCTTTCAAATAATTAAAAACAAAAAGTAGAAATAAAGGAAGGGACCCATAAAAATGTGTCCGCGACCCACAAAGGGGTCCCGACCCATTTGTTACTTTAACTTAGTTACTTTCCGGGGCGCCCGCTGGCCTGGTGGTCAAGGCGCGTACCATATACTAGGCTATGATGCCGGCGTCGCCGGTTCGAGTCCCGATCCGGACGACCTTTGCCACATGTCATTCCCCATCTCTCTCCCCATTTCCTGTCAGTCTACTATCCTGTCAAATAAAGGCATAAAAGCCCAAAAACAAATCTTTAAAAAAAAAACTTAGTTACTTTCCTGGTCCAATTGTCATGGAAAACCTTGAGAACCTTCTTTTTGTGCGGTGCTCCTTGAAGGAGCTAAGCGCCAATATCTGGCTTTGTTTGCATGGGCCCAAAACATGTCCAGGCTCTGAACCGTACATCTTGGCACAAAGCGCTCAAAGTTTGTTGTACGCCCAGGATCACATTGGCCAAGCTTCACAGGACGCGCAATGAAATTAACTCTAGTACTCTACCTATAATAATTTAATTAGCACCGCTCACTTCACACTAGGTGTGATTTTTCTTCAGCCTCATGGTTACTGGTGGAGTGACAGGTAGCATGCGTGACACAGTTTCAGAGCAGCACCAACACACTGTCCAGAGTCCACACGCACGCACGCACGCACGCACACACACACACACACACACACACACACACACACACACACACATACACAGAGAGAGATCACACACACACAGAGATCACACTGATGCTGGGCAGGCAGCATTGACTCATCTCATGACAAAGCAGAAGCACTTTAGTCATTCATGTATGATGCTTCTCTCTCTACTCTTTCGAAAGATTTTAACTCATGCTTTAAAGGGATAGTTCACCTACAAATATGGATTACTCACCCCATGGAGATTTGAATTCATGGATATTATTTAGTTTTGGTCGCATTCCTAAGCCAAGAATGAGTCTCCTCAAATTATTGGTTTAGGAATGTGTCATGCTTAGTTAGTCCTTGGAAGTTTATAAATCTGTATTAAAGACCCATTATTTCTCCCTAGACTTTACTGCTGCTTGACCATATGTAGCATACTGTATATAGGCCTACCCTTGCTGTGCCTTGATAGCCAGGCTGTTTTGTTTCATTCTTCTTGTTGTGATCCATTTAACTTTGCCTTCCTTTCCAGGCGTTTTCTTTTGCTTTAATTTGTTTTCTTCTGCTCTGTAATGTGTTCATGTTCAGCACTTAATTGGTTCGAATCAATAAAGATTGATTTGATTTGATTTGATGGAATAATATAAAACAAAAACATTAGATAGCTACTGTCATAAAGCGCTTTCTCAAGCCTCATCATTTATAGGTTGTGGTAGGCCTATACGACTGTCGCTTCTTTTTTTGTCGCCCTAAACTTTTCAGGTCAAGACCCAAAAGAGAAATTAGACATTTTCTCGGGACTCAAACTAGTTAAAATAGCAGATCTATAATCTCACAACGCATCGCTTCGCACCGAGTTTTGAGCTTGTTGTGTTGATCGGCTATTTTCACTACTTCTTTAACAATTGTTTTCTAATTTATGGAATTAGATTTTTATTGTTATTTCTTCCATGAAATGAATAAAAAAACAAACATTTAATTTTGTTTTTCATTCATGAAAAAATATGCTTTTTTGGGAATGTTTTTTTTCTTTTTTTCTTGCTTTCAAATAATAATTAAAAACAAAAAGTAGAAATAAAGGAAGGGACCCATAAAAAAATTTCCGCCACCCACAAAGGGGTCCCGACCCATTGTTTGGGAAACAGTGTCCTACGGAACACACAGTGTGCGCATGCGCCGTCCCAGTGGTAAATCCTCCTCTCTCTCGACGAAGGATCCGTGTGTTGTTGTGTGAGCGTCACCGTGGCTGTGTGACACGACACGCACGCACAGCACACACACACATTCAGTACACTACACACACACACACACACACACACACACAGCACCGACATGATGGATCGGATCCCACACCGCTCCTCTTCTTCTAATTACAGCTCGTTTGTCGACATTGCTTCGCTGCGGACGATGGCGGGTTTGGGATTATTGTTGTTTTAACGGCGCTAATATAAAACGCCAGAAACGCACATCGGATTATTGATCATCAGATCCTCTCCTCCTCCAGTCCAGTCCGTGCACCATTTTGACTGGGAGGCTCGGCTCGGGTTTGTCAGTGATGGAGCACATCCGAACGCCCAAGGTAGGCACTTCTTCCAACCGTATATTTGGCTATAGAGTCAAGCTGACGCCGTCCTCCTCAGTTATTCTGATAATCCACCACTTGCCTTTATAATCTCTCATCATTTATATGGTGCATTGAGTTATCTGACCCGCATTCAACCTTGTGCACGATTTTAATAGCATCTCTCCAGGCACGTGCACACATAGACATCAAAGGGGGCTCGAGCCCCTGCCCTTTTATCCATTAAGTAAAAGTGCCCTCTCCAGATCATGAAAGAAATGCAGCAGACACCCTCTTTCCATGCCATACATGAAGGTAGTATTCAAGAGAATGAATTTGAAATGCAGCATCTTATGTTGAAAGAATTGTCCTCTCTGTGTAGAAATCAGGTAGAAATCCATGCCGTTATGCCACATCTCCAGTATTGACTTGATTATGCTTAGTTCAGTGTGGCATCAAGCACCGAAAATAGCCAACCTCCAAGCTCACAGTGAGCTTGGAGGTCTGCTATTTTCGATATTTTCACCAAAAGGCCCTTTTAGAAATGTCAGCCCCTGCTCTCTAACATTCTCTGAACATCCCTGCATCTCTCTCTCTCTGTCACTCTCTCTCTCTCTGATGATGATGCTGCTCAGTGGCCATGCATGGACTGTGTGTCCAACATCCAATATGCAAATGCATATGACCATAGTGCAATCCTTTTACACAATTGTGTTAAATCGTTTTACTGCCATATAGACGCTGATGATTAACTATTGTGTGTAAACCTATGAAACGACACCACTCTGCCCTCCCTGGCTGTAATTATGTGTGTCACCATCATCTGCTCACGCTCAACCATGACGTTGCATTGTGCTGGGGCTAGGTTATATTATATATATACCACCATGTTCCTCTTTATTGTCTGACTCCCACAACCTGGCAAAGGCATATTATAGGACCTAAACATTATCATCATCAACATCCTCTCTTACAGAATGCATGCACGTGTGTGTGTGTGTGTGTGTGTGTGTGTGTGTGTGTGTGTGTGTGTGTGTGTGTGTGCTTGGACGTGCTGGCCATTGGGAAAAGCGGGACAACTCCCGAAAGGCCGGTCCATTCCTGGCCGGTCCAGGCCGGCCATTCATGTATTGGCCCACTGGCTTGTCTATCATCTGAATACTGGCCCACTGCTCCCTAGCTTCCTTGACCACTCCTGGATGGTCTACACTAGCCCTAGAATGTCTGTGATCATTCATATAGACTTTGTCAATATTTCATGTATTGTATACACAGCCATAGAACGCCCCCATTGCGCGGCGGTTAGCAGCTAATCTGCGCGGCCCTAAAGTGCTGCGCGCTACTTGTGTACTCACCCAATAATGTATTCCTCATCCTGGGAGAAAGACATTGTCCTATAGTGTCATATCCATTTGAAAGTTCTGGCTGAAAACGTTTTTCTTTGTAAAATATCTCCACTTATCAAGAGCCAACACAGGCGACTTACACGACCGGGCGAGGGGCCCGGAATGACTGCTGTACTGAATATATCATAACTTCCTTTGGGAAGCACAAAATGTACCGGGCACACAATCACGCAGGTAGTGTGATTAGTCACCCCACGTCAATCACAAGCACCTGTCAATTGTGTGCCCGCCCGGTGCGTTTTGTGAATTAATTATTGGGTGAGTAGTACACAAGTAACGTGCAGCACTTTTGTGCCGCGCAGATTAGTTGCTAACCGCCACGCTATGGGGGCGTTCTATGGCTCTATTTGAGGGATTACACAAAGTGTCAATCGACCGAAAATTAGAGACATTCTAGGGCTAGGTCTACACATACAACATCATTAGACTGTCTTTGTACCAGAAAAACAATGAGACCTAAAATCACAGTAACCGTTCATCGGTTAGTATTAGGGGCCTCGCGGCACGTCCGGAAGGCGAAAAAATCTGGTGCGTGGCCGATGGCCGCTCGCAATGAGGGCCTCTCCAACTCATTTTCCCGGGCTGAATCAGGGGCCCAGCACGTCTGGGGCTTCATGCATCATGTAACATGATATAATCGGCATTGCATGTTTACCTACATACTGTTTAGCAGACATAACACACCAGGGGCGTCACAAGGGGTAGGAAAGTGTGACTGAGTTACTAGGGCCCAAGGTGGTGGAGGGGCCTTAATTATTTTATACTTTAGCTATTGAAAAATAGCAGATATACAAGCTCACCGCGCTGCAAGCTTGTAGATCTGCTATTTTTGAAAAAGTCGTGAAAATGTGTGCAAATCTTTGAATATATGTATCTTTTAAGCGAACATTTGTAACTCAAATTTAGCTTCTGGGGGGTCCCTGGAACTAAATATTTTGAGATGCGGGGTCCGTGGCCAAATACATATCACTTTGGGGGTCCTTCACGTGAAAAGGTTTGAGCTCCACTGACATCGAAAGTTCGAAACATAGATTTTTCAAAAAAAAACTTAGAAGGATTTGGAATATTCAAAGATTTCCATGATTTTTCAAAAATATCAGATCTACAAGCTCGCAGCACGGCACTCGGTGCCGCGCTGTGAGTTTGTATATCTGCTATTTTTCAATAGTTAAAGCACAGGGGCCCCACAGTGAATCCTTGTACCCGGGGCCCAGAATTTGGAGCGACACCCTTGTAACACACACACACACAGGTCTCTCATGCTCCAGGCTGTATGCAGGAGGAGGAGGTGCATCACTGCTGAAGAAATCAGTCAGATGTGTGTTTATAGAAGTGATTGGACCACTTGTCTCCGATGAGTCACAACTCTTAACATGTTGAGTGTTGTGAATTAAGTAAGGCCTCTGATGATGTGGTCCAGACTCCGGGGTTTCCCCTATAACGGGGGTCTTCAATGTTTTCAGGCCGAGGACCCCTTAGTCGAGAGTAGAGAGAGATGAAGCAGGTTCATGGATTCCATAGTTTCATTGTTTGACGGCACAATCATCAGTGTATTTTGAATTCATGTAAATTTGTGTTTTCAGATATTTAACCACTTGAACCGTCAATACTTAATAAACTTGACCTTTTACTCTGTACTTAGTGTGCTCTTTTTTCCCCAGCTACACCAAACCTCTTTGCCAAAAATAGCGGATCTACAAGCTCACAACGCCTCGCAGCGCAAGGCATTGTGAGCTTGTAGATTTGCTATTTTCAGCTAAAGTTTTCAGAACATGGACGTTAGAAAAAAAAATTGATCACACAAAGATTTGGAGGACCCCCTGTAGTAACTCTGGGGACCCCCCCCCCCCCCCCCCCTGTAGTATCGGACCCACTGTTGAAGACCCCTGCCCCATTGCCCTATGCTATTGCATGTGGTGGTGACCACGATGATCACGATTACGATGCCCTCTTAGCGGTCCGGTTCCTATTGGGGGTTCCAAATGGACCCTTACGGGTATGTAACTCTGACAGTGTACAAATGGACCTTAAGGGTCCATTTGTACACTGTCAGATTTATGGTGGTCCCGTATTGCGGGCGTGAACTGACAGCGTGATAAACCGGTTCTGGAGAATAGAAACGGTTCCAAATGTTCCTCAATGTTGGATCTGGTTCTTCCGGTTCCGGATCCCATCCCTGCTGGTGATTCAGTTGAGTGGCGAGCTCAGAGAACAAGGTGACACCAGGTCACCTTGTTCAAGGTACACGATACAATTTTCAATTTGGGCATTTAGCAGAGAGGACTTATCCAGCATGACTTACAATTAAGCAAGGTAATCGCAGACATCACATGCAGAGAGGCACGTTGTAGTGTTAGTGTAGTGCCTCTGTAAACTGGGATGTAGGATCACAGGTAAAGCAAGAGCCTAGCATCAGCCTAAAATATACTTTCAAAATATGAACCTGATGTAGGTGATTTGTGATGTTTTACAATGTAGATGAGTTGTACTTCAAATTTGGCTATATGGGCATACAGTGTCCAGGCATTAACACTAAGGCTTGCCCACCTGCCCCCGGCAGGTAAATAAAACTTTCGGGCAGGTGAAGTTTGCTTTCAGGTTGCCCGACCGCCGGGCAAGTGCTCGTTTGATAGGGGACGAAAGCGTCTATAAACATAACACAAGATATCTGTCTAAACACCTGGACATGGCCAGCGCACTCTGCGTTCTGGTCTGTGGGATGTAAAATAAGAGCACTGTTTAGTGCTGTTTTTACTGTTGCTAAACTTAAAAATATAAAATAACAAGTGTGAAACCATAGACATATTCAATCATAGCTATGTAGGTACTGTATTTGGTATTTTAAGGTATTGAGGTATGACATTTTTTAATACACAGACCCAGAAAGTAAAGAAAGGTGTTAAATTGAGCGGTAATTAAAATCTCACCTATCATATATTATAATGGACAATTTACTTTTCGGGCAAGTGGGCATGACCATTTGGCAAGTAGAGCATGACCTGTACTTGCCCAACGGGCAAGTGCCTCTGAGACCTTAGTGTCAACCCCTGAGTGTCCTGATAAAGCAGTGCGAGTGACCGTGTCGAAATCTGTATGCTTACGCAGAGATCTGTTTGCTTACCAGTAAAAAAGGTCAAGCAGGTCAAGCCTAAGATATATCGTAAAGTTGATTCTATCCCCTTTATGTCGACCCGTCTGCCTAGCGGCCTCTGCTGTTTGATTCAAATGTTTTAAGTTAACATCTGACTGTGTGTGTGTGTGTGTGTGTGTGTGTGTGTGTGTGTGTGTGTGTGTGTGTGTGTGTGTGTGTGTGTGTGTGTGTGTGTGTGTGTGTGTGTGTGTGTGTGTGTGTGTGTGTGTGTGTGTGTGTGTGTGTGTGTGTGTGTGTGTGTTTCCAGGTGGAAAATGTGCGTTTCCTGGACCGTTCCTCAGGCCAGAGGAAGCCCAGTGTGGGCACTCTGTACCTCTCTGCCACACACACCATCTTTGTGGAGAACAACCCAGAGACACGCAAGGAGACTTGGGTAAGCAAGCAGCAGTGGCCAGCAACAGCAACCCAACACAACTTAACCCAACACTGCACATTGGGGCCTTTTCCACCGGCAAAGAACCGGTTCGGGTTCTTTCTCCCGCCTATGGTATGAACCAGAGGTGAGCTTTTCCACCGAGAACTGGAGTTGGTTCTGAACCAAGCAAGCCAGTTCGCGGCCGGTTCGCAAGAATGAACCAAGGTTCCAAGAAAGTTGCCATCCCATAGGCGGGAGAAAGAACCCAAACCGGTTCTTTGCCAGTGGAAAAGGCCCCATGCCTTTGATGAAGACAGTTGGTATAGAAGGGTAATACTTGTGGGCCTAGTCTAGACCAGTGGTTCTCAACCTGTGGGTCGGGACCCCCAGGGGGGGTCGCCAAATTATTTTGGGGGGGGTCCCCAGATGATTAACTTAACTCAAACTCTGCCATCAAAATACCCCTTTGTACCCCTTCTCTGCCATGCCCGTAGAGCCCGTAAATGTAATAAAAATGAATTAAAAAACATTTTTTTATCGAACCGAACTAAAATAGGCACTAATGCTCCGTTATCGGTTTCTACACGGACACATTATTGAGCGGACAACTTTAACATTGGAGTCCCTGAACCGGAAGCGGAAGTCCGTCCTCTATTTTGGCCCGTTAACTTTCTGTCTGCACTCCGCGGCTTACAGATGGAGAACTTATTGATCAATTGAAAAAGTTTCAACGGATTTGAGAAGCTGAATACGCGAACACACGATGCATGAGCAGTGTCCGATCACGCACGATGGGAACTGGACGAGCGCCCACGTTAACAGGTAGGAGAAGCCGGCAGTGAATGACATAGAGAAATTAACGGGCTTTACGGCCGTAAACTACGAATGAGTTAATGTGCAACATTGTTTTTCTCACTCAACAGTAAACAAACCAGCATGAAGTTGAAGTGTATAGAGGGTGCACATTTCTAAAGTGACAATTTAAGGACTTTTTAATACCTCTAAAATGACAAATGAAACATTGGCCAAATTGTCAACTATTAGAGGCGTTGTGAGTATTTTCACAATAGAACAGTGTTATACAAAATGTAATGTCTCAACTCTTAGTGCTCGTCAAGGTGGGGGGGTCCCCAGTTAAAATATGATTATTTTAGAGGTCACGGCCTGAATAGGTTAAGAACCACTGGTCTAAACCCGTGGGGGACTCCTGTCAACTTAAGTACATTGGGTGTAAAGGGTTAATCCAGCAGTGCCTTTTATATTCTCATCCTGTTAAAGCGTTAAAAGTGTTGAAAGCACACTGTGCTCTACATTGGTGTGACAACAGATAAAAACGACACAAACGGCGCACTAATCTTCTCCCCAATATTGATTAATGATTACAGAGTGCACTCCTCTCTGCTCTCCCAGTGAAATCTATCAACCTTTTAAAAGCCTTCCAGAACAGCACCGCCAGAGTCCTCCACCACTGGTGCAAATAGGTCAACCCGAACCCATATAATCCTTCATACACACCAACATGTCCCAGTCCACAACTACAGGATCCATTTCAAAGTCCTCCTCCTTCTGACCTATAAAACCAAAGCCCCAGTTAGGCTACCTTAGACTGTGACCTCATCACCACACACAAACCCTCATAATTGCCCAACAAAAGTAGACATACAAGCTCACAGTCGTGAGTGATGCAACACTATGTTGCACTACAGTATGACAGCTTGTAGATCAGCTATTTTCGCCATGAGACACCATACACTAACGTACAACGAGGTATGAAATGGGCCTTTTCTTTTTAAATAGTGGCCCACTGTACCCTTGTTTTATAGCATCTTTTGTCCCTCTTCTGTAGTTTATATTGTACTTAATTGTTGATTTTCTTTTACCATCATCTCTTATTTGTGAAGATGCTTTGTTTTAGCAGTTGAGAGATCATATGCTATGCAAACTCAATCTAGTATTGGTATTATGATCTTAGGGTGACCATTTTAACCAAGTTGTGTAATTTATTCTCATTTGATCCATTGGATCAAATGCCGCATAATTGGATCTTATGCCGCATCAAATCACTTCTCTTGTCTTATTTTGGACTGCTCAATCTCAGGATGGAAATGTGTCCCGAAGCTGTACGGTGTACGCTAGTGAACTGAGTCTCTTAAGGATTATGTGTAATGATGGCACAGTGGTAGGATTAGGGATGGGACGATATGAAAATGTCATATCACGATGACTGTGACCAAAGAAATCACGATTTACGATATTATCGCAATAATCAAAATCCATTATCCTGGGGCGGAACATTTGCCAAAAAATAGCCGATCTACAAGCTCACAACGCGCCGCGTTTGCGACGCGTTGTGAGCTTGTAGATCGGCTATTTTTTGGCAAAGACATTTGATAGAGAGTGAAAAAAAGACGTACTTGTATCAAGTACGTATATTATAAGTACGTTTTACCAATAGAGGGTTTAAGTGGTACCGGATATGCAGCTCGGCAAATAAAAGGTGAATTGATCCCAGTGCATGACGGAGGACGATATCACGATGAATTAAATCTCCACGATACAATTATCGTGAGTGTTTCTTTTTTTATCACGATAAACGATAATATCGCTTATTGTCCCATCTCTAGGTAGGATTCTCTCACACCAGCAAAACCTGCACTGCAACATCCTTTGTGTGAAAAACAGAGCATGTGCCTGTGTTCTATAGAGGAACTAGTACATGGTTGCCAACTTGCCATGGATTCCTGAACCCCACTGGGCGAATGTGTACTGGATGTGTGTATCTCAGTGGGTTGCAACATGAGCATATGGGAATTCCCACTTCAAGGGTAAACAAACAGGACAGCACCAAATTCTTGGCCCTGGGTACTTCAACTATTGAAAAATAGCAGATATGCAAGCTCACAGTGTGGCACCGAGTGCCAGCTTGTAGATCTGTTACTTTTGAAAAACGTGAAATAATACCTATGTTTCTATGTCAGTGGTGTTCAAACTTTTTCATGTGAAGAACCCCCAAAATGATATGTATTTGGCCACGGACCCCCATCTCAACATATTTAGTTCCAACTTCCAGGGACCCCCCAGAAGCAAAATTTGACAAATATTCGCTTAAAAAATACATATATTCATGCACACATTTTCACGACTTTTCAAAAATAGCAGATCTACAAGCTCGCAGCGTGGCACTCGGTACTGCGCTGTGAGCTTGTAGATCTGCTATTTTTCTATAGCTCAAGTATAAAATAATGAAGGCCCCTCCACCTTGGGCCCTAGTAACTCAGTCCCACTTTCCCCCCCTTCTCCCCCATATAGACCATACTGTACCATCTCCAGAGAGACTCGTATCTGCTATTTTGTGGCGTGCGACACAGCTACTGTACTGATGTCCTGCTTCAGGACAGCGTAGACAGAGAGTTGATCTCAAACTGTTTTGCGTCAAGGACCCCCAAATTGATATGTATTTGGCCGCGGAACCCAGTCTTAAAATATTTTGTGCCGTGGACCCCCAGAATTATTTTTCTCCAAAAATAGCAGATGTACAAGCACGCAGCAGGAACAAAGTGACGAGCTGTGAGCTTATACTGTATCTGGAAGCAAGTGTTACAAGGAAATAGGAGGGCTGGAGGGGTTAGGTACAGTGTAGACTCACGTAGCCAGACAACTATTCCACAATCTCCGAATGCTATATAGAGTCCGGAATGACAGCTCCTGAGACCCGAACAGCGAGTATCGGAAGTAGCCACTGCTGCACTTCCCATTGGAAACATAACAGAAGCACACTCGCACAGACAGAGTCATTCGAGTGGCATATTCTTGTTATGGGTGTATAGTTTAAGAAAACATCATGGAAGAAACACCAACAACACCAGAGAAAATAACGCCCCCAAAGATATTGAAAGGAGACAACGCTTCCAGTAGGACTTGTTATCGCTACTGCACAAATGGAGCGGTTGCGTCACATCCGCTTTATCTCGCACTCAACGTTATAATTTCCTTCTCCAAGACTGTGTGCCGGGAGCATTTGCAAATGGCTTTAGGCAACAGTCTGGCCACGCAAGACTAGGTACAGTGTGAAGAGGAGTTTTCAGGCTGTTGAGAAATGGGGAGTGAGTGTAGTCGTGACTGAGCTGGTTGAGGTCATTCCACAGCTTGGGAGCCAGGAGGGAGAAGAGTCTAGGACGAGTCAGAGCATTGGGAAAGTCTGCGAAGGGAGGGTCAGATGTAGCCTGGAATAGCCGTACTATATACTGCAGTTAACTGCATGAGTATACACATTCCTCCCTTTTGTTAAAGTCAAAATGCAATCAAAAATATGTTTTTCACACTTTAGAGCTAAAAAGCTTTAGAGATAATATGGCCATACCTGCCAAAAAAAGTGAACAATTCGAGTGTTTGTGTATTATAATGAAACAATTAGAGCCCTAAGCCCAGCCCCTTAACAGAAACTTCTAAAAAATAATTTGGGGACCCCCCTGGGGGTCCCGACCCACAGATTGAGAACCACTGGATTAGGCCTAAGATTGACCCGGACCATTTTGCCCCAGAGCGGTACCAGAAGAGTCATTGAGCAAGGCACTATTAACCCCGTTCTTGATTGCTTGTTGTACGCTAAGATCGATCTGGATAATTAACAGTGGCTGATGTAAATGAGTGTGTGTGTGTGTGTGTGTGTGTGTGTGTGTGTGTGTGTGTGTGTGTGCGTGTGCGTGTGTGTGTGTAACTTAACGGTTATCAGTCAGAGGGCAGGACAACGCCTCCCATCCCCCCAGTGGATGAGTGTAGTGTCTACTCTGCAGATCCAAAAGGCATTTAGAGGAGTCACATTTCACTAAATGTGTCTTTTTACTAGATTAGGTCTGGAGAGGAGGGGAGGTTAGAGTCGCTACACCAGGATTCGGTTTACAGTCTGTTCCGATAGAATAGCCTCCGCAAGTCCGCATATCGTTAATGAATTGATTCCAAGAAAATGCAGTGGTACTGTACAAGTTTAAAAACAGTTACTAACAAGTGAAAATCACTTGTTTCTAGTGGGACCCACTTTGGGTGCGTATATCACAATGAACCACTATTTTACACTTTGCCGTTTGACGGTGTCACACTGTGAAAAGAGCTGATTCACAATTAATCTAATTAATTTCAGGCTCTGTGATTAATTAATCGCAATTAATCCCATTTTAATCGCACATCGATATTTGACCTGAGAAGCTTTTTTTTTCCAAGTAAAACACATTTTGTTGTATGAGAGAATCAAAGAGTGAGTTTTTTTAATCTAAATTTCGCATCCACTGGGCCAAGCAAAGCGCTCTGATCGGCTACTTCTCCCTTTGCGTTTGTTGTCTCTTCTTGGTTGGTGCATCGCTATGATCGGTATGCCCGAAACTGAAGGTTCTGTGGTGCAAAAACTAAGTGCGATTAAAATGTGTTAATTTCTTTTATCGCATACATTTTCTGTAATTAATTAATCGCAATGAATCAGTTAAAGTCCCAGCCTTAGACAAAATCCACCACAGTTTCCCCAGCAAGTGTTTTTGACATTTCTATAGCGGTAAACTGATACTGTAGATCACAAGACCTGCTATTACACACACTCTCTCTCTCTCACGTACACAAATTACACAATGCAGTCATCTTAAAATGGATCTGCGTTCATGTCACAAGATAGGCCTGTATTATGCAAAAAATAGTGATTGACATTCGCGGCTTTCGATTCCGGAGACAAACAATGACAAAAAGGTTTGTTTGTTTGTGTGTGTGCATGAAGTCCAAATGTCACACAAGCACCACGGCAATCTGACGCAAACGAGCGACATTCAGCGCTTCAGAATGAGAGCTCAGAAGAGCAGCTGCCATACCCTGGGTCCAGGGGGGTAAATAAAAGTTACTTTTAAATATAAATCCATGAATGTCCCTTTGTCTATCTGTGCTGGTTATTATGTTGTTAAATTACAGTAAAATAACTACAAATGCAAAATGTAACAAAATGGTCACTTTAACAAGGTATTATAATGATATTCTCTTATATAATCTTGACAGAATGGTATATTCCCAGGTTCCGCAGGTCAGCTGCACAGGTGCAATGCATTATTGTTAATTGTGGCACGTTTACTAACATGCCAAGTTTAGCTGCACTTGAACAACCGTTCCAGGCTGCCATATCCAGCCCAAGAAACCGTAGAAACGGGGGAAAAAAATAAAATGTACTTCTTAAAATAAATGTATCATGCCTTCGCGCGCGTGCAAGACACCAGTCATGTTGCCATACCTTAGCTTTTTCTGAACTTACGCCACTGACTGACTGGCTGACTAGTCAAACTGTCACGCAACACACCAGCGTGAGTCCATCACTTTCTTATTGCCTGGCTCCACTCACTTCCCCTTCCATGCTATATTTTTTATGACTTATGTTTTTTATTCAAGATTTTCCTTAAGAACCGCAGTGCAGTGAAACATAGTTAAAAGCCCTTCGGTCAAAACCTCCTAACTCCACTTGAGCTCATTTTCCCGAAAATGAACATTTTGGAGTTAGGAGGTTTCGGCCCGACAGCAGAGATATACTGTATGGGACCAGTCGACTTCAAATCCGACACACGCAGCGACAAGGACTCGAGGGAGTAGTTGGGATATCCAGGTGTCCAGACTGGGTTTAAAATGACAAAGGCAGCAGATCGCCACTTAACACTGGTTGTGCCACAGGCTAATCGGTCACTTGCAAATGCATGCATACACATTCAGTATGTAACTTACTTTTGGATTATGGCACAATGGACCTACATCAGGCGTCTTCAACGTTTTCAGGCCAAGGACCCCTTAGTAGAGAGAGAGATGAAGCAGCGACCCCACAACCTGTTCATAAATTCCATATACAGTAGTTTAATTGTTTGACAGCATCAGTGTTTTTTGGATTCATGTCAATTTGTGTATTTATTGACATTACCAAATAAACTTGACCTTTCACTTTGTACTTGGTCTGCTCTTTTTCCCCTCAACACCAAACCTCTTTGCCGAAAATAGCCGATCTACAAGCTCACAACGCCTCGCGCTGTGAGCTTGTAGATCGGCTATTTTCGGCTACAGTTCTCAGAATATGGTTAATATATAAAGGACTGGAAGATTTGGAGGACCCCCTAGGGGTCCCGGACCCCCTGTTGAAGACCCCTGCCCTGGTCTACATGATGAAATCTAAGCAAGAACACCAACATAAGAATAGCATGTAGAGATGTGTGGTTAGTTATTTCAAGGTGTTTAAGATATCATTTTAAGAAGCATCAGACTCCAGTAACAGGCATGAATAGGTCGATATATCTCAATAAGGGTACATGTGTCAACGAAACCGTTTTGAGGAATACAATCCTGTGAATGTAAGGAAATGGCCAGCGCACAATGACTGTCATTTTCACATCCTCTTCCTCAGCGCCCTATTCCGTCTCTGTCCGTGAGAGCCTAGGTCAATAAAAGACTATGTGAAAAGGACTTTCATTCATTGTGTGCTGGCTATTTCCTAACTTTAATGGCATTGTTGAGCCGTGCAGTGCAAAGAAGTCTTAAAGTGCAGGCACCATGCAATTTGCCTTGTAAAACTGTTGACACATGTCTCTAAAGGTTATTAGATTTAGGTATTTTTAACATATGTTTCATCATATTAGTTT